>NC_073305.1:80083973-80168973 GCF_027595985.1 Sorex araneus
GGTGTGGGAGTGACTTTCCTGCCTCTTTCTCCATGCCACGGAGACACTCCTGCCGAGAAATCTGAGGCAGATTGTCTGAACATCTCTTCAAACATTCACATGAAGAGAGGCTACAGCGTTACCCATATCTCCTTCCAAAGGCTGGTGTTCAGAGAGACACGGAGCTCTCCTTCATATTCTATATGAAGAAAAGAGCTTATTCAAGAACTGGCAGAGCAGTTCTCCCTAAGTGAATAGAAAAGCTTGTCTTAGGGCTTGACAAACAGCCTCATAAAACCCTGGCTCACTTTTATTGAACAATGACTCATGAAAGACCAAGGCTGGCCAACCCCCATGAGGGCAGAAGCCAGCTTTCACAGTATCATCCATAAAGGATGGCAGGAAAGTTCCTTTTTTTTTGCTGTAATTTAATCTATTCCTAGAATTTTTTTTAAAGACTTTGAATACTTGCTAACTGGACTTCACTCTTATTTCTTTCTTCTGTGGTATTATTCCAGTCTGTTTAATGTTCAGGATGTTGCTTTCATATTTGGTCATGGTGTCTCCAAACTCGGCCCATCCAGCTCAGCCCCATGCAGCTACCAGAAAACTCTTTTAAAAAACTTACATGTAACTGCCCATTCTCAAATTTAGAGAGAGAGGGAAAAGGGAAAGAAAGAAAGAAAGAAAGAAAGAAAGAAAGAAAGAAAGAAGAAAGAAAGAAAGAAAGAAAGAAAGAAAGAAAGAAAGAAGAAAGAAAGAAAGAAGGAAAGGAAAGAAGAGAAAGAGAAGAGAAAGAAAGAAAGAAAGAAAGAAAGAAGAAAGAAAGAAAGAAAGAAGAAAGAGAAGAAAGAATGAAGAAAGGAAGAAAAAAAGGAAGGAAGGAAGGAATGGAATGAAGGAAGGAGAGAGAAGAAAGAAAGAAAGAAAGAAAGAAAGAAAGAAAGAAAGAAAGAAAGAAAGAAAGAAAGAAAGGAAAGAGAAGAAAGAAAGAGAGAGAGAAAAAGAAAGAAGAAAGAAAGAAAAGAAAGAAAAAGAAAGAAAGAAAGAAGAAAGAAAGAAAGAAAGAAAGAAAGAAAGAAAGAAAGAAAGAAAGAAAGAAAGAAAGTCTATGATACTAAGGAATTTTGTTTTGGTTTTTTTTGTTTGTTTGTTTGCTGTTGAGCCCTGTGTGGTGCTTGAAGGCTATTCCTGTAATGTTCAGGGACTCTGCAGTGCCAGATGTGGACCCTGGGCCTCCTGAAGGCAGAACCTGCATTCAGCTTGTGCAGCAACTTCTCGAAGCTGAGGAATTTAAACTTGACCAGCCAATGGGGTTTTTAAACTCCACTAAAAGGTTCTTTCTCTTTCTCTTTCTCTTTCTCTTTCTTCTTTCTTTCTTTCTTTCTTTCTTTCTTTCTTTTCTTTCTTTCTTTCTTTCTTTCTTTCTTCTCTTTCTTTTCTTTCTTTCTTTTTCTTTCTTTCTTTCTTTCTTTCTTTCTTTCGTTATTCACAATAATTTATTACATTCAATATTCCAGCACCAATCCCACCACCATTACACCTTCCTACTACCATTATTTTGAACTTTTCCACCACTACCTAAGTCAGCCCCAAAGCAGATCCTAAATAATTTATTTTTTGTTGCTTGTTATGAATAATATGATAAAAATGATCAAAAAATTTCCTTAAAGAATGTGTATGAAGTGCGGGGAAAGGGTGATGCGTGCTGACTGTAGACTAGAGACTGAACACAATGGCCACTCAACACCTTTATTGCAAACCACAACACCTAATCAGAGAGAGAGAACAAAAGGGAATACCCTGCCATAGTGGCAGTGTGGGGTGGGGGGAAGACGGGACTGGGGAGGGTGGGAGAGATGCTGGGTTTACTGGTAGTAGAGGATGGGCACTGGTGAAGGGATGGGTTCTCGAACTTTGTATGGGGGAAACATGAGCACAATAATGTATAATTCATTTCAATTCTTAATGTAATTTTATTAGATCAATAAAGTCCAGATGAAAAAAAAAAGAATGTGTATGAAGATTGTTGTATCTCATCCTGGAGCCACTAAGTCCTTATGTAAAAATTACTAACAAGTTGTTTACAGGTTGATCCTCACATGCTTAAATATTTTATATACATAATCACTTGTATCACTTGTATCACTTGTCATCCCGTTGATCTTCGATTTGCTCGAGCGGGCACCAGTAACGTCTCCATTTGTCCCTGTCATGTGCTAGTGCAGCCAAATGATATCTGCTTGCTCCAGGAACAGGTAGAGCCTCAAATCATTCATTCAGGGATTTGATGAAGAACTCTGACCATCTAGTTGGTGGGCGGCCACGCGGTCTTCTGACATCCCGTGGAATCCAGTTGGTAACAGTTCTAGTCCAGCGGTTGTCTCTGAATTGCATTGCATGACCGACCCATCTGATTTTTGATGCCTTGGAAAATGAGACAGCATCCCTGATTCTTGACCATCAGTGGAGGTCAGAACTCCAGATTCCTTCTCTCACTTGAGTGAGATGTGATACTCCCAGCATAGCTCTTTCAATTCCTCTTTGGGATACCCGAATAGCATTCTCATCCTGTTTGTGTGGGGCCCAGGTCTCTGAGGCATATGTCAGTGCAGGAAGAATGGTGGAATCGAAAAGATGTGCCCGTCAACTGGACAACCACATGCAAAAAAATGGGCTTAGAACTCGACCTGACACCATGCACAAAAGTCAGATCAAAATGGATTAAAGACCTCAACATCAGACCACAAACCATAAGGTACATTGAAGACAAGGTCGGCAAAACCCTCCAGGATATTGAAGATAAAGGTATCTTCAAAGATGACACGGAACTAAGCAATCTAGTAAAAACAGAGATCAACAAATGGGACTACATTAAACTAAAAAGCTTCTGCATCGCAAAAGATACAGTGACCAGAATACAAAGACTATCTACAGAATGGGAAAGGATATTTACACAATACCCATCAGATAAGGGGTTGATATCAAGGGTATATAAAGCACTGGTTGAACTCTACAAGAAGAAAACATCCAACCCCATCAAAAAATGGGGCGAAGAAATGAACAGAAACTTTACCAAGGAAGAGATACGAATGGCCAAAAGGCACATGAAAAAGTGCTCTACATCACTAGTCGTCAGAGAGATGCAGATCAAAACAACCATGAGATACCACCTCACACCACAGAGACTAGCACACATCCAAAAGAACAAAAGCAACCGCTGTTGGAGAGGATGTGGGGAGAAAGGGACCCTTCTACACTGCTGGTGGGAATGCCGGCTAGTTCAGCCCCTTTGGAAAACAGTATGGACAATTCTCAAAAAACTAGAGGTTGAGCTCCCATTTGACCCAGCAATACCACTGCTGGGAATATACCCCAGAAAAGCCAAAAAGTATAGTCGAAGTGACATATGCACTTATATGTTCACCGCTGCACTGTTTACAATAGCCAGAATCTGGAAAAAACCCGAGTGCCCTAGAACAGATGACTGGTTGAAGAAACTCTGGTACATCTATACAATGGAATACTATGCAGCTGTTAGAAAAAATGAGGTCATGACGTTTGCATATAAGTGGATCAACATGGAAAGTATCATGCTAAGTGAAATGAGTCAGAAAGAGAGAGACAGACATAGAAAGATTGCACTCATCTGTGGAATATAGAATAATAGACTATAAGACTAACGCCCAACAATAGTAGAAATAAGTACCAGGAGAATGTTTCCATGGCTTGGAGGCTGGTCTCTCATTCTGGGTAACTCAGGGAAGGGACCACCAAGTAAAATGTGGTTGGAGGTCATGTGGGGGAAGGGTGAGGCGGGTGGAATACAGACTAGAGACTGAACACAATGGCCACTCAACACCTCTATTGCAAACCACAACACCTAATCAGAGAGAGAGAACAAAAGGGAATTCCCTGCCATAGTGGCAGGGTGGGGTGGGGGGAGACGGGTCTGGGGAGGGGGGGAGGGATGTTAGGTTTACGGGTGGTGGAGAATGGGCACTGGTGAAGGGATGGGTTATTGAACTTTGTATGGGGGAAGCATGAGCACAAAGATGTATGGATCTGTAACTGTACCCTCACGATGACTCTCTAATTAAAAATAAACTAATAAAAAAATATAAAATAAAAAAATATTAAAACATAAAAAAAAAAGAAAAGATGTGCCCGGAGTTGGAGGATCTTCGTCCTCTTAACCACTTCTTCGATGCTCTTGAATGCATTCCACGCTGCTCTCTTCTTCCTGCAAAGTTCTGGCACCAAGTTGTTCCTCATGTTGATTTCTCAACGCAGGCACACATACCAAATTCCACAGGATGGATGTGTCGTTCCCAACATCCTCCCTTCCGAAATCCGACACGCCATATCATTGGTAAAGACGAATATAGCACCTGGTTCGGACAAGGTCAGACACGAACACCTGAAGAATCTGCCGCCAGTACTCATCAATACACTGGCTCAGCTCTTTACACGTTACCTGTCTGAATGCAAGGTTTTATCTCAGTGGAAAACCAGTAGGACCGTTATGTTGTACAAGAAGGGAGACATCCACGATATCGGCAACTATCACCCAATCTGCCTGCTGTCTGTCATCTACAAGTTGTTCACTTGTGTCATCCTGAATAGAATAGGCAGAACACTAGAAGAAGGACAACGATGTGAGCAAGCTGAGTTCTGAAGGGGATTCAAAAGAAGGCCTTTGATTCTGTTGAGACTGAAGTGGTCATAGAAGCCCTAGCCAAACAGGGCATTCAATCTCAGTATATCAGAATCCTCAACAAGCTGTATTGTAGATTCACAACCAGGATCTCACCATTCTACAAGGAAGTGATCATTGATGTAAAGAGAGAGTTTCGGCAGGGTGATACCATTTCACCGAAGCTCTTCAGTGCCACCCTTGAGAACATCATGCGACAACTGGAATGGGAAGGAATGGGAGTGAAGATCGACGGTCGGCAATTACACCACATCCGCTTCGCTGATAACATCGTTTTCGTAACGCCAAACATTAGCCAAGAGGCACAAATGCTGGCCGACTTCGACCACAAGTGTGGAAAGGTTGGATTGCAGCTGAATCTCAATAAGATGATGCTCATGAAAAATGAATTATATAATATATATATATAGATTGATTGATTGACTGATTGAGATCAGTTGCCTTCTACTTTACAACCCATCAAATGTGTTGTGCTACTCTTGATACATCAGTGATGTGGAGTATGAGATGTTGGGTGGCCATGAATGCAGCTGTACACTCCAAGAATTCTAAAATTTAAATAGGGTGATATAGCTGGAGTTAAATTTATGACTGTATGGTGACTTTGAGGACTGGAGGCATCTCTGCAACTTGTTGCTTAATTATTTGTGAGTCTCTGGATCATCATTAATGAGCTTATATGGCACCAGAGGCAGTTCAAGGACATGACTGCCAGGCTCCTGGAAGAACAGGTAGATGGGGGTGGAGGTTGCCCATTCCCGACTTCACAAGGCCTGGTTATTTCAGTCACAAAAGCTGCATACCTGAGGTTTTCACCAGATTCATTTTATTTGTGAGACTTGACTTGGCCACAGCTCTCTTTGATGCTTTTCCAAACCAGTCTCATGTATGTGGTCCTACAGTTCCCTGTATCTGTGGTGCCCTATCTCAGATCTGGGACAATGACAGCATCTAATTCTGTACAGAGCAAAGGGGCAGAAAACTGGTATATGCGGGGCCTGTGGATGACACTTTAAAGTGGTAGCTTAGAGTAGGCCTTGGAGAATAGGTAGAG
Organism: Sorex araneus; assembly: GCF_027595985.1. NCBI lineage: Eukaryota > Metazoa > Chordata > Mammalia > Eulipotyphla > Soricidae > Sorex > Sorex araneus. The sequence continues at coordinate 80,089,724 of NC_073305.1, forward strand.
AGATGTGCCTTGCATGTACCTTGCAGGGCTCTGTAGACTTTTCCAGGCATGCACAGGAGCAAGGGGAAAGATCCTGCCCTGGGAATGCACGTGTCTTCTCAGATTAGAGCCAAATGCACTAGGAAAGGAAATGCCAGCTAGAATCCTGGCAGAGGTACTTAAAATATCACAATCCACAACTTTTATCCCAGGGCCAGTGGTGCCAATATACTACCTATCTGACAATGACTCAGCTGGGCAATGTTTGGAGGGCATAAATTACTATGCTGATGAAGGAAAAAATTTTTTAAAACTTCAAAGGGTCAGACTCTATGTCTTTTCCACTGTCTCAAGAAAGCTATTTCTGTAGAATTGTTAATCAAGGAAAAGAAGTCATTTTTTTGCAGGTGATTCTAAGATTCAAGGCAGAACAAGGAGGTCTCATCTGTGGAGGGAATCTTGAGTGTGTTTCACCCACGTGTGACCTGTCTCATTCATTCTCCTCTGATCTCAACTGATCTCATGGATGAATTTTTCCCCAGTTGATGAACATTCCCAGAAGTGTCACAGAAAAGCATAATGATGTCAACATTAGTAAAATGTTGGATAAAATTGTGATTGATGAAGGTGCTGCACATCCCTACCTATTTTTTGTTTAATGCAGTTAAAATATATACAGCAAAGCATATATACTATTCACATTATTCCTGAGGTGTCCAGTTCTATGTCCATTCACACCATTATCTGACTCCAGCAAATCTTCATCCTTTCTCCCTGGAAGTTTCTAGAGCATCTAAACACTCTCTTATCCTCTTTCTCCTCAGTCCCTAGAAACCACCATTCTTTCTGTCTCTGTGAATCTGATGACTCCAGGAACCCCACAAAGGAGTAATCAGGCAGTATTTTTCGGACTGGCTTTAGTGCCTGGCCTATATCATTTAGCAATTAACTTCAAGACTCATTCTCAGAGCACACAACAAAAACTCCTTCCTTTTAAAGGCTTGATAATATTCCATTGTATAGATAGGGCACTTTTCATCCATCCATTGAAACCTGGGTAGCTTCAACTTTTATCATATGTGGCTCATATTACTATGTACTTGGCAGATAGATCCTGGGATTTATTTCTCCCCTTCTTCCAAGGTACTCTTTGGACTGTGTGGATCAGTTCTTATGTCTTTCCTTTTCCCTTTCCAGCTATCTTGCTTTATTAAGTTGATTATTGGTGAATATTTCTTCTCACTAGCTCACCTCTCAGCCACCAGGGAATTAGTATAATTCACCCAGAAGTGAATGGTATGTGGCCTTTGCAGTGTCACTCCTGGGTAGTTAGTGACACTGAACAGAGACCAATGGTTTCCACAAGGCTGGGTCTTCTGATGCTCAGAGGTGGACCCTCAAAGCAGAAAATTACAGCGGATGGAAGATATTTCCCTGGGGCAAGTCAGTGGGCACATTGAGGCCATGGCTCCCCTGGGCTTGTCTTTGGGTGGCCTGGCCTATTGGATATAGCAGAATTGGGAAGAAGCAATGGACATGGGGTCAATGGACAGCCCATGCTATGTGGTATCTCTCAACTTTTCTGTTCTTCTCAGGCAGCTGATCTGCCCAGACCTTGACCTTGAACCCCAAATACACAAACTAGTAAAGAAATGTAGGACTGGAGTGATAGCACAGCAGGTAGGGCATTTGCCTTGCATGTGGCCGACCCGGGTTCGATTCCTCTGTCCCTCTCGGAGAGCCCAGCAAGCTACTGAGAATATCCCGCCTGCATGGCAGAGCCTGGCAAGCTACCTGTGGTGTATTCAGTATGCCAAAAGCAGTAACAACAAGTCTCACAATGGAGACATTACTGGTGCCGCTCGAGCAAATCCCTGAACAACAGGACGACAGTGCTATAGTACAGTGCTACGTTTTAAAAAATGCCCATGCTGAGGAAGGAGAGATAGTGCAGGGTTAAGGTGTTTGTCTTGCATTTGGTCAACTCCAGTTAGATACCCAGCATCACATGATTCTCCCAAGCACTGCTAGGAGTGATCCTTGAGCACGGGGTTATTAGTAATCCCTGCTGGGTGTGCCCTAGTCCTCTATTTGTTTTTCAGATTCCTTCACTTAGAAAATTGAGGAGTGAGACTCAGGTAAGTAAGATGAGATCAGAATGAAGGTGCCATGACTCAGGAATCCTTCCACATGGCTCATGATGTTTGGTCAGCATAGATTTTTTCTCAAACCATCCAAATTCTGTAAACTTAAGTTTCTCTGTTTGAAAATGGGTAGAAGTTCATTGTTAGGGTTAAAGGAGAAGACACGAAAATTGCTTTTGTCAGCTCTGTATTGGTAGCATAATTGATAGGGGTGTTGTTGAAATAGTCAGAGATCCTGATCTAATTGTTCAGGACATCAGTAGTGCTCACAAAGCTCCCCAGGTGATATTTGCCGTATAACCAAGGTGGCAGATTCCTGGAGCATAGCAGACCCTCCATAAATGACAACCCTCTGTCCCAGCCCTTCCTGCACACTTCTGAAATTGCCACAATGCCCCTGCTTCCTGCACATGGAAATATCCTGAGCATCAGCTCTTTTGATTCACAGCCTGGTGCTATGACTGTGAATAGACGGCTTAACGTAGCACAGTCTCAGTTTCCCCAACAGTAACATGGGTTCAGGAATAGAAGGTGCTTCTTGATGTTGTGTGAGAATGAGACAAGATCCATGGGCATTGGAGACAGCGAGCATTCTGTCCATATGGACTCTCCTGGCAGTCCTGGTCAGTGCCAGGTTAGGAAGCTCCAGGTTGGCTGCCGTCAGCCTTTCTTGCCCCCTTCAGAGCACCCACTCTCCTTGCCCTGAAGCTCTCCTGCTGAGCCACGTTTCTGGGGGATGCCTGGTGAGAACTTGTGTGCTGCCTGAGTCAGAGGTATTTGTAGATTTGACTCACCAGGTCTTAAAACCAGATTGCCCTGTGGGTCTCATGACATTCCTGGAAAAGAAAAGAAGTGAATATTATTGGTCTGAGTTCACCAGCCAGCCAGCCAGCCTTCCCATTTGTGCTGGGCATTGTGAGAAGAGCAAACAGCAAGCTGGTCATGTCAGAGCCGTCAGGACAGGAGCCTGGCTGCAGTGCTGAGAGATGTCACCTCTCCTGCACACGGTTCTCACTCTCAACCCACTTACCTGACTCCCCAAGGCTCTCCCTGTCGCTCTGTCTTTCAGGGTCCTGGGAGAATGCTCACAAGGGCTGCATCTGGTTAGGTGTGTCAGAAGTGAGCTATGCTGTAGGACTGGATGTGGGCTGGGAGGGGGCCACCCAGACTCGGAGAATAGGAGAGGGAAAGTTCCATTTATGTAACTAGAATTTCTGGAAGCTTGCCCTGAAGCAGGTAATTACAACCTCCCATTCCCCGCCCCCATCACCACCACCTCAACCTGCATCCCCCTGTCTCCAGCTCCTTACCACCATCACACCTCCACTTCTCGCACAGTTAAGACATTATTAAATCCTAAGGTTTCCATGTCCCATGGTCACTAGAGTTTGTCTATTAGTTTGTAACCTCCGTTACCACCCCAACAAAAATCACTGTCATTTTGCCAACTGTAACCTCCTAACTGGCCTTTTCCTACTCTCTGTTGACCCTCTGCCCAAAAGAGTCAGGTAAAGTTTTTTAAATATGAGCCCCCACTATCTCTGTCTCTATCTGTCTATATGTCTCTCTCTGTCTCTCTCACTCTCTCTTCTCACTCTTCTCACACACACACACACACACACATGCACATGCACATGCACCCTGCACATGTTCTTAGAACAATGACAAACTCCTTAACAAGTTCAGCAAGGCTATATGTATCAGGATCTGACTTTGCTATGAATGACCAAAAAACCAATTTAATAGGAGTGTGAAGAGATAGGACTTTTTTTCTTTTATTGAGAGTATGCAGTTGATTTAAGCAGCTGAGATTTGAAATAGGTATTCTTTAAAAATTGTTTGAGACTCAGCCCCCTTGTCTCTAATCCTTTTTTATTTTTTAAAATTTTATTGCATCACTGTGAGATAGTTACAAGCTTTCATGTTTGGGTTACAATCACACAATAATCAAACACCCATCCCTCCACCAGTGCACATTCCCCACCACCAATATCCCCAGTATACACCTCTTTTCCCACCCTCCCCCTGCCTCCATGGCAGACAATATTCCCCATACTCTACTTTCGGGCATTATGGCTTGCAACACAGACACTGAGAGGTCATCATGTTTGGTCCATTATCTACTTTTGGCACACATCTCCCATCCCGACTGATTCCTCCAGCCATTATTTTCTCAGTCATCCCTTCTCTATTCCATCTGCCTTCTCCTCTCCGCTCATGAAGCAGGCTTCCTGCTGTGGGGCAATTCTCCTGGCCCTTGTATCTACTGTCCTTGGATGTCAGCCTCATGTGATGTTATTCTATACTCAAGAAATGAGTACAGCCCCATCCTTACCATATAGTTTTTACCTCATGAAACAACGAGGCTGCTTGACCACCCCCAGTTATTACAGCCAAATCCCTGTCATAGGAAAAAAGATTTGTACCCATACTTCCAGTTGCATCTTTTTGCCCGAATTCACTTACATGGCTATAGCTAGTTGGAAGAGAGGTGTAAAGGTAATAACTATTTTATCTTATTTGGTAGTCATTATTTTAAGTGCTCATGGGGCCTTTAAAATAGAGAAAGAAGAGAACAGAAGATGGATATTGCTGCCAAGTCTAGGTCTAGGTCGCTCCTGATGTTTCCTCTCCTTAGTGCTTTATCTCGGCTCCCCTTTCCATTTCCAGCTCCCTGCTTCTCTCAGTCTGGCTTTCTCACAGACTTCCACATATTTGCAGCACTTTTTTTTTTCTCATACAAGCCTTTGCTCAGGCTTCAGCATTCTGCCCTTCCTACTTAACCGCGAATCCTTCAGAACTCTGCTCAAGCAGTATTTCCTCAGGGAATTTTCCCTGATTAGGTCAAACCCTCCTATTCTAGTTGCTTATAGCATGTAAATTATGTCACTGTTGCAATTACACACTTGTTTATACAATTCTTTGATGATTTTATGCCCCCACACTGAGGTCAGGGTTTAGCTCTAATTTTGTACACTGTGAAGCATTCTGCCTGGAATACTTTAGGTGCTTAACAAATATTTGTTGAATGAAGTCATGGATAAATTTAACTATTATCTAATATACATAAAAAGTAGAGGTTAGGTCTCAGCAAAAGATTTTTTTTTTTGGGGCAAGTGGTGGAAGGTGGCCAGGAGGCTTGAGGAGATGTAGTAAGAGCCAGAGAGAGTGCTAGATGATTCATTTGAGTCGTCAGTTTTGGGTGCGGCAGAGAAAACATTGACCTAGAACTCGAGAGACCTACTTTCTGGGCTCAGCCTATCTACCAATAGCTGGACCAGTGCCAGGAGACAGTGAGAGATGCCCGGATGCTGGATCAGGGCTAATAATCATCGCTGGCAGATTGGACATGGAGGGAGGGGAAGGGAGGGAGGGGAGGAGTGGAGGATCAGGCCTGTGTGTGTGGCTGAATACAGAGTGTTCTTAGCTGAGAAGAGGAGGACAGTGATGAGGACTGGAGGAAGTCTTAGGGGGATGCTTATCAAGGTTTTCTATCACAAGTTCTCAGAGCCTGCCCCATGCTTCACCTTTGACACTGGCCAGAGAAAGCTGGAGCTGGTGTTGTCAGTAAAGACAGAAATAGCCAAATGGGTGAAGAAAGGTGTGAAAATGTCAGCCCATCAAGGGCCAGAGTGACCCACTGAAAAATAATGCCCCTGGGTCTGCGGGGAGATTAAGCAGGAAGTGGTGAGAAGACTTTCATCTGCAGTTTCTGTTAAACTTTAGTGTTAAAAGGAGACATTTTTTTCTTTCTTGTTTTGGGGATGTGTGTGTGTTTTGGGGGCCCACAGGTGGAAATTCTCAGGGGTTACTCCTGACTCTACACTTAGAAATTACTCCTGGTGGGGCTCAGGGGACCATATGGGATGCCAGATTTGAACCCGGGTTGGCTGCCATGCAAGGCAATACCCTACTGGCTGTACTATCTTTCCCACCCCCAAAAGTACATTTTCTTTTTTTTTTTAATTTATTTATTTTTAATTAGAGAATCACCGTGAGGGTACAGTTACAGATTTATACACTTTTGTGCTTATACTTCCCTCATACAAAGTTTGGGAACCCATCCCTTCACCAGTGCCCATTCTCCACCACCCGTAAACCCAGTGTCCCTCCCACCCTCCCCAATCCCATCTCCCCCCCACCCCACCCTGCCACTGTGGTAAGGCATTCCCTTCTGTTTTCTCTCTCTAATTAGCTGTTGTGGTTTGCAATAAAGGTGTTGAGTGGCCGCTGTGCTCAGTCTCTAGCCCTCATTCAGCCCGCAACTCCCTTCCCCCACATGGCCTTCGACTACAATGTAGTTGGTGATCGCTTCTCTGAGTTGACCTTTCCCCGGAACGTGAGGCCAACCTCGAAGCCATGGAGTCAACCTCCTGGTACTTATTTCTACAGTTCTTGGGTGTTAGTCTCCCACTCTGTTATTCTATATACCATAGATGAGTGCAATCTTTCTATGTCTGTCTCTCTCTTTCTGACTCATTTCACTCAGCATGAAACTTTTCATGCCCATCCACTTAACTACAAAATTCATGACCTCCTTTTTTCTAACAGCTGCATAGTATTCCATTGTATAGATGTACCAAAGTTTCCTCAACCAGTCATCCGTTCTGGGGCATTCGGGTTTTTTCCAGATTCTGGCTATTGTAAACAGTGCTGCGATGAACATACATGTGCAGATGTTGTTTCGATTGTACTTTTTTGCCTCTCTGGGATATATTCCCAGCAGTGGTATTGCTGGGTCAAATGGGAATTCAATATCTAATTTTTTGAGAGTCGTCCAAATTGTTTTCCAGAAGGGCTGAACCAGTCGGCATTCCCACCAGCAGTGAAGAAGGGTCCCTTTCTCCCCACATCCTCTCCAACAGCGGTTGCTTTTGTTCTTTTGGATGTGTGCTAGTCTCTGTGGTGTGAGGTGGTATCTCATGGTTGTTTTGATCTGCATCTCTCTGATGATTAGTGATGCAGAGCACTTTTTCATGTGCCTTTTGGCCATTCGTATTTCTTCCTTGGTAAAGTTTCTGTTCATTTCTTTGCCCCATTTTTTGATGGGGTTGGATGTTTTCTTCTTGTAGAGTTCAACCAGTGCTTTATATACCATTGATATCAACCCCTTATCTGATGGGTATTGTGTAAAAATCCTTTCCCATTCTGTGGATAGTCTTTGGATTCTGGTCAATGTATCTCTTGCGGTGCAGAAGCTTTTTAGTTTAATGTAGTCCCATTTGTTGATCTCTGTTTTTACTAGATTGCTTAGTTCCGTGTCACCTTTGAAGATACCTTTATCTTCAATATCGTGGAGGGTTTCGCCGACCTTGTCTTCAATGTACCTTATGGTTTGTGGTCTAATGTTGAGGTCTTTAATCCATTTTGATCTGACTTTTGTGCATGGTGTCAGGTCAAGGTCTAAACCCATTTTTTTGCATGTGGTTGTCCAGTTGTGCCAGCACCATTTGTTAAAGAGGCTTTCCTTGCTCCACTTCACATCTCTTGCTCCCTTATCAAAGATTAGATGGTCATACATTTGGGGTTGTGTGTAGGGATATTCCACCCTGTTCCATTGGTCTACGGCTCTGCCTTTGTTCCAGTACCATGCTGTTTTAATTGTTACTGCTTTGTAGTAAAGTTTGAGGTTGGGGATGGTGATGCCTCCCATCATCTTTTTCCCAAGAATTGTTTTAGCTATCCTTGGACGTTTGTTATTCCATATGAATTTTAGGATTGCTTGATCCATTTCTTTGAAGAGTGTCATGGGTATATTTATAGGGATCGCATTGAATCTGTATAATGCTTTCGGGAGTATTGCCATTTTGACAACATTGATTCTCCTTATCCACGAGCAGGGCATATGTTTCCATTTCCTCATGTCCTCTTTGATTTCATGGAGTAGCGTTATGTAGTTTTCTTTGTAAAGGTCTTTTACTTCCTTGGTTAAGCTGATTCCGAGGTACCTGATTTTCTGGGGCACGATTGTGAATGGGATTGCTTTTTTCATGTCCCTTTCCTCTGCCTCATTGTTTGCATATATGAAGGCCATGGATTTTTGGGTATTGATTTTGTAGCCTGCAACTTTACTGTATAAGTCTATTGTTTCTAAGAGTTTCTTAGTAGAGGTTTTAGGCTTCTCTAGATATAGTATCATGTCGTCTGCAAATAGTGAGAGTTTGATTTCTTCCCTTCCTATCTGGATGCCCTTAATCTCTTTTTCTTGTCTAATAGCTATCGCAAGTACTTCCAGTACTATATTGAAGAGGAGTGGTGAGAGTGGGCATCCTTGTCTTGTGCCTGATCTCAGAGGAAAGGCCCTTAGTTTTTCCCCGTTGAGGATAATGCTTGCCGTAGGCTTGTGATAGATGGCTTCGACTATCTTTTTTTTTTTTTTTTTGCTTTTTGGGTCACACCTGGCGATGCACAGGGGTTAGTCCTGGCTCTGCACTCAGGAATTACCCCTGGCCGTGCTCAGGGGACCATATGGGATGCTGGGATTTGAACCCGGGTCGGCCGCGTGCAAGGCAAACGCCCTACCCGCTGTGCTATCTCTCCAGCCCCGGCTTCGACTATCTTGAGGAAAGTTCCTCCAAACCCCATTTTGGCGAGGGTTTTCATCATGAAAGGATGTTGGATCTTGTCAAATGCTTTCTCTGCATCTATTGATATGATCATATGGTTTTTATCTTTACTTTTGTTGATATGCTGGATTATGTTGATTGATTTCCGAATGTTAAACCATCCTTGCATCCCTGGGATGAATCCCACTTGGTCGTGATGTATGATCTTTTTGATGAGTTGTTGGATCCTATTTGCTAGTATTTTGTTGAGGATCTTCGCATCGGTGTTCATCAGGGAAATTGGTCTGTAATTTTCTTTCTTAGTGGTGTCTTTGTTTGCTTTTGGTATTAGGGAGATATGTGCTTCATAGAAACTGTTTGGGAGAGTTCCTGTTTTTTCAATTTCCTGGAAAAGTTTGAGGAAAACAGGCAATAGGTCTTCTTTAAATGTTTGGAAGAATTCGCCAGTGAAACCATCTGGGCCTGGGCTTTTGTTTTTGGGGAGGTTTTTGATTACCGTTTCAATTTCCTTAACATTGATTGGTCTATTCAGGTATTCCAGGTCTTCTTTCTTCAGTCTTGGGAGATTGTAGGAATCAAGGAATCCATCCATTTCTTTTAGGTTCTCCCCCAAAGTACATTTTCATGCACGTTCCCAGCAGAAGAATCAGGAAGTATCATCCTATCCCATTTCTAACATCTTTTATTAGTCCTTATGTTCATCATCTAACACATTAATTTTTTTACCAACAGTTGAGCTCATCCAAATAGTGAGATCTGGCAATGGCTTTTCTCACTAATGTAGGAATGAGCAGAGTATCCATTCCAAATTTGCTTTCCGGATGTCCTGATTCATTATCTTACAAACAATATGTTACGATGCCTCTTGCCCATCCTGAGCACTTGAAAATCATGTAGCATGAGATCTGAAAATATCTTACAAGTGAAAATTGCCATCGATTATCTTCATTTGCAGTTCTTTGATTTTGGAGACTGATGCCACGCAATGCTTTGGTTAATCATGCATTTTTAAAGATATATGCATGAATGTACATGCATAGCAAGTTTACCAATAACATTGCTTCATTCAACATGATCTAGTTAACACTTATTTAAAAATAAATTAATTCTCTGTGGGGCAGGAGGGGAGGGGTCATTGTGTGGCATTTGCCACATCTCCCTATGTGAATGGCTTTTCTCCAGAGACTGGTTTCCTTTGACATTCTAAAGATGTGTAGTTGGGTTTGCAGGTGTGTCTCCATGGTTCTGGTGAGAGTGAGCATGAGAGAGTGTGTGAGTGGCAAAGGAATGGCAACACACCCAGAGTTGGTGCTTCCTTGCACCCTCAGCTGCAGGGAAAGGATCCTGTCAACTGAGATCCTGAAGTGGAATCAGTGAATTAGATCAAGAAAGGGCGGATCTGTTTAAAAGTAGAAGTATTTGAGTTCTCATTTGAAACCTGATGATTCTTTTAGGTGACCAGAAATATGCTGTCAAAACTTAACTGTTGTCAGTATCAGTTGACGTGGGTTGCATTAGTTTGGCTCAATGTATTTCACACAAAGTCACAATTTCCAAGGCTCTCTGGGCAATTTAAGTGAGGACTTCCCATATAAAAGTTCACATGGACTTTTTTTTTTTGCAAGGCTCTTTCTAGGATTAGAATTGGAACTCGTGTCACTGAAATGTTACTAAGTCCCACTTCTCTATCTCACCAGGCAGCTTTTTTTCAAAGAGAGCTGGTGGAGGAGGATGAGGAAAACTTTTCAGGGAGAGAGGAATGAGGGATTACAGTGGACAGTTCGCATTTCATTGCTGGTCTGCCCCGCTTTGAGAACTTCTCTGTGAGGGTAAGGCTCAGAGCTCCAGGGACCAACCCGCTCTATACGTAGGCTGCAGGGTCATGGCTCTCTGCCCTAATCTGACCCCTTGCAATGGGGTTCTGTATCCATCGAGAGGCAACCTGAGAGCTGCTGGGCCTGTTTGCTTCTTCAGGCCAGTATCTCTGCTTTGCTGTGTCTTCTGGGCCTGGGCCAGCCCTGGCACATAGGAGGGTCCTCATCGCATATTTGTCCTGTGAATCCCTGTCTCTCCCTGGCCTCCTGCCCCACATCTTAAGCTACTGATTTCAACAACAGCCAAGACTCTTCCTAACTGAAATTATGGACAACCCCCTTAACTCCTTTTGGCTTTCATTTCATCTATGAAATGGTTAAAGGAAAAATCAACTCCCAGAAAATTGGCAGATATAATGCAGGACTCTTGGCTTAATTTGGATAGCAGACCAATAAGGTACAATTTTTTCGTGTCAATGTGGGGATGTTCCTAATACTACGAAATGAGACAACAGGACAGCTAATCAAGCTGGGGCAGGGTCTGTTCACTGCATTTGGAGTTGTTGTTCTGCTGATGGGGTTCAATCTACAAAAAACTTACTGCATCTCTTGTTAGATACCAAGACACCATTCAGGCCCTGGCAATAAGGGCAGAAAGTGCATTGAGCAGTGCTCCTCTTTCCTGCAGTGATTTCAGGTAATAGGGAAAAAGAAAAAGAAAAACCTTGAAATACCAGGTGGTCATAATGTTCAGAAAAACTGAAAGGCAGGATAAGGGTCAGAGCTCATGGGAGGAGTGGAAGGAGGGAATTGCAGAGTCTGAGGACCCCCTACCTTCAGTAGAGCTCCATGGTTATTTCCAGTAAGACTGATAGGATTTGGAATCATGGTGGAAAAATGAGTAAAAATGATACTGTTGACTCAAAAGCTCCTGTCCCAAATCAGGGATAAAGTGATCCTTTATTGGATGGAGGAAGCCTATATATCACTTAGCTTGGATTTGAGCTCAGCTGGGATTACAACCAAGTTTCCCACCCAAAAGCCAGAGGAAAGTTCTGGAAGGTGGATGTGCTGGTCAAAAAAATTGATGTTTCTGCTTTTTAGTTCTACTTGCCAGACAGATTGAGTTGATGCCTGACAATTTGATGTGCCTTGGAGTTGCAGCCAGCACAGCAGTGGAGAGTTTTCCTCTTTAAGAAGTCTCTACCACCATCCCTTCCTCTCCAAGACAGTGCTTTCTGGTTTAAGACTTTTTGGGGGACTGTGAAGCTCATGGCAGGAGAGACTATCCCTTGCTCATCCTGGCAGCTCAGATAGGTCTTTGGCATCTTTAATATAACTGTGAACATATTGTGTTTCCAGTTTGTTCTGGGATACTGTGCTTTAGGGACTGGGCAGTAGCACAAATGGTAGACCACCTACTTAGCATGCGCAAGGTCTTGAGTTTGAGGCCCAGCACTGCATGGCCCCCTGAGCACTGCTGAATGAAGCCCTGGATCCCAGAGCACTGCCAGGCACAGCCATGGGACACTGCCAGGTGTGACCCAGCACTTCCAAGTGTGATCTTGGTGGCCTCTGGGAACCACCAGATTGCGCATTGCCAGTCTCAGAGGATGAGCACCACTGGGTATGGCCTTGGGGACGCTGTGCACTGCCAGCTGTGAGCCCTATTAAAAAATATATTCCAAGAGCCAAAGAGATAGCACAGTGGGTAGGGTGCTTGCCTTGCATACGGACAATATGGATTTGATCTCTGACAGACCATATGGTTCCCTGAGCACTGTCAGAAGGAATTCCTGAGTGTTGAACCAGGAGCAATTGCCGTGTGGCCCCTCCCACCCAAAAAGAATAATAGGTGCCTGAGAGTTTATAGCTGGTAAGGCGTCTTACATGCAGCTTATCTGGGATTGATCCTTGACACTCCATATGGTGCCTCAAGCATGCTAGGAGTGATTTCTGAGCACTGAGCCAGGAGTAAGCCATGAGCACTGCTGGGTATGGGTCCAAATTGTTTTTTATAAAGGCAATGGGTTTCAAGTAATTTAATTATGTATTGTTATCTTTTTTTTAGACCATTAGCTGTTACTTTTTAAACTTCAAATTGTATATAATACTTGAGGGAGATTGGGCCACACGTGGGTGTGACCTGGCTAACTCAGGGCTCTGTGCTCAGGGTTTACCAAGCTTGTCTATGTGGCCTCTGGGTGAGAAACATCTACATTCCTGGCTAGAACGGCCAAGTGTCAGGTATCATCTCTGATCTGCCAAAATACAGCAGGCTCTTGAGCAAGGTCCCCAGGGAACACTGCCCTAGAACATTCTGTGTTTTTCACTATTCCATTTCACACATCAGACTTCCATTTGATTTCATATACAGCTCTCTTGGATCCTACCAAAGCTGGATATATGCACTCATTAACATCTTTTTAAGCAAAACCTGAGCAAACACTTGGTAGGGTTTCCCTTTTATCATTTTCCACACACAGGACTTCGATGCTTAGAAGGTCCAGTAGTGCTCAGTTTCCAAAGATCATCTCTGGAGCCAGAGAAAATGAAGTTTTGATGGAGGAGGGACAGACCTTTAACTGCCAACGGCAGAAAAGACCCATAAAAAATTCCAGTCAGAGATGTTTTCAGGCCTCTTGGAGCCTCCTCCTCACAGGTCCCCTAAGGGACAACTGTGTCCCTGCTCTTGTAAGACGCTATTCCCAACTGAGCAAATGTCTGGACGTCAGGGGCTTTGAGTGCGAGGTCCGAATGAGGGAACTTGCTCTCAGCTGGTGACTGTGGCTTCTCTGGGTTTTGTAGACGCTCCAAGGGCTCACTTGGGGTGAGTGGCAGGTGCATAGGGCTCCCCAGGGGAACAAGCTTAGGGAGTCAAGTTCAGGCAGTCCGGCAGGCATGCCCTCCCACAGACAATCCAGAAAACCACACTGAGCCAGAGTTAGTCGCTGGGAGGATAGGGACACAGGCCTCAGAGACTTCACTCCAGTCCCACTCAGAACGCTTCTAAGGTGAACACCCAACAGCCACCCAAAGGCGGTGAACAGGGCAGCGGCTGAGCCAGCTGAGCTCAGGTCCTCGGCCTTGATGTGGAGTCTGATTTGAGATTGGTAAACTTGGGGCTCAGACCCAGGCACCAAGAGCTGCCGCCAACCCACTTCTGACCCGGAGGCTCTGGGGATTAGGGGAGTGAGTGCCGACAAACGGAGGTCTGTCAAGTGCTTCCAGGTCTTTAAGGACAGTCCCCTGTGAACTCAGATCTTGGCTTTATGTCGAAGAACTTTAAAGGCAGCTGGATCAGTCCTGGGTGTCACTGGGCCTAACCTTCCTGCAACGAAGAGGGAAAGAAACGAAGTCCTTGGTGGGGAGGGGACTGGCCCCAGGTACCGTGGCATTTTCTGGCAGGGCAAGAATCAGCAGGAAGGTTTTCTGGTGCCAGGCCCTGATCCCTTTCAACTTGCCCTCTGCGCACCTGGCTTTCCTGGGACAGTGCAGGGACCTTCTACTTAACACAACACCCTTCTCAGAATAGTGGGGGGATGCCTTCCTCAGTTCTGCTTACTGCCCCAAGGCAGGATTGCCTCCCAGTAGGCTGACACAGGCATGCCTCTTCCCCAGACCATGGTAGGGAACCTTCTGAAATTGCGTGCATGAGTGGCTTCTGGAATCTTCCCTGCCCTGAACTATGGTGGGAGATGCCTTATTCCTAAACTGTACAGAAAGGCTTTCTCTCGCAATAGATTGCGGGCTGGTAGGGGTGGGGATGGGCATGAGTGAGCTTCACCTTCATACTCGGTCCCTGCTGCACCCAATACTGGGTCTGTGCAAACACTTGGCACTCAATGCATGCCGGTGAGCACTACGAGTGAGTGATGCTCCTGTCTCCTTTCTCCCTTGCAGATTCAGAGCCAAGTACCTTGGACTCCCAGTCTTCAACCACTCTGTTCCTGTCCTCTGAGGAGCCAGGCCCCTCCACCGCTGCCCTGCCGTCTCCTTCCTCCTCTTGCGACCCCCAGGAATTTCCCCCGAACCCCTCGGTGCTTCCTCCGCTCCTATTGCCACCTCTCCCCACGTCTGCCGCCCCCCCGTGTGCCTCCTCGGGGGCCACGCGGCGTGCTGGCCTCTACACGGTGGTCACCTCGTCCCCGGAGGTCACCCCGCGCCTCATTGACTGGCTGCCGGGGTGCCCATCTGCCACTCCTCCTGGTGTCCAGGGCGGGGAACAGGACCCTGAGAACGGCTGCGCTCCGCGCCCAGGGGCAGCAAGCAGGGATGAGGGCGTGGGTGAGCCGGGGTCCTCCCCATCGCTGGGTGCTCGCCCCTCCGCTACGGCCACCATGAGCCTGGAAGCGAATGTTGGCCACATCCTGGTGGAGCTGCGGACAATGAACGGCCACCTGGACGTTATCGCCAGAGCTCTCACCAAACTGGCCTCTACTCTGGGGCCTCAGCCCCAGCCCTTGCCGGATGCCCCGGACACCAACTAAGAGGACTTCCATCTGGACAGACCCGCATTGGAGCTGCGTTCAGCGAAGGGAAACACCTTCCACCCACCCCTCCCACTCCAAATACGACTGCCTCGCCATCTCCCTGCCCTGCACCACCTTGCCCGGGAACTAGCAGAAGCAACCCAGCAGAAGTGTGTATGTGTGTGTGTGTGCGTGTGCGTGCGTGTGTGTGCGCGCGCGCTTGTGTGTGTGCATACATGCAAGATGTTGCACAGAACAACCCACTTAATGGAATGGACCATCTTAGTGGACATGACCACCTTCTCCCATCCTTCCCCATCCCAAATTTCCTTTTCAATGTTCCAGCTTACACTGTCCTGGCCTGGTTCTCTCTCCACTCCATCTAGCCTCTCCAAATTACTCTTTCTCTTGGTTTTCTAGTAGGACTGGGACTCCTGGCAGGAAAAGCTTGGGAAATCAGGGCTGTAAGGGAAGTCCCGGTTGTCCTTCCAGTTGTTGATGTTGTAGCTGATCTCTGGTGACTTTTACATGTGTATTGTAAGACAATATTTGTCTTGGAAACGTGTTCTTTTTCTCATAACCACATTTCAAGAAGTTTGGAAAACTAAGAAGTGAAAATGACGGGATGGTTTGGAGGAAGATTACTTAAGTCTTTCTTATGAACAAGAAAGAAGCTTGTGTAATAAAGGTTTTCTATGCGTGAGCTGGGTGTGACCCCCTCTGTGATGTTCCTTCCTGTACCTGGGCCTGTTCTTCCTGTTGCTAGACTCTTGACCCTCTCCAACATTATTCCTTGAGACTTTTCCTTTTTCTTTCTTTCTTTTTTTTGGGTGTGTGTGGGGGGTGTATAATGGTTTTCTAAAAGAAAGAGAGTAAAAGAGAGAGTGAAAGAAAAAGATGCTCCACTACCAAGTAAGAGCTGATGAAATAAATCAAGGAAACTCAAAGATTGAGGTACCACTTCTTGTCCCACTACCCCCAAGGCCTGGGTGTTAGCTGTTTGGAATTCCATGTCAGGTTCTTCACAGACAGCAATGCAGTTGGTGCTCTGTTCTGACTTCTCTGGGCAGAAGGAGGGCAGAAAGTAAGATAAGCAGAGAGTTACAAATTATTCCTCCTGAGAGCAGGGGGCAGAATGAACCAGCATTTGGTTAGTCAGGAGAGAAAGTGGGGACCCAGGGAGGCCACAGGGTTTGACCCTCAGTAAAGGCCTGTGAGCCTGAGTGTGTGCTCTGTTATCTGGGATCTCTCTGCTGTGCATGTGTGTGTGAATGTGTTTATGTGTATGTGTGTGAGTATACACACATACACAAGTGTGTGTGTGTGTGTGAGTATGTGTGTATATGTGTGTGAATGTGTTTATGTGTGTGTATATGTGTGTGTGTGTGTGTGTGAGAGAGAGAGAGAGAGAGAGAAAGAGAGAGAGAGAGAGAGTGTCTATTCCTTGAATCTTATGTCAACTTTTCTCTTTGGCGAAGAATACACTTACAGTTCTAAAGAGAGTACAGGGTTAATGCACTTGCTTTACACACAACTGAAACCAATTAATCTCCATATGTATATGGTCCCCCAACATGGCTCTGAGTACCCCAGGTATAGTCCTAATGCAAAACAAAGAAAGAAAAGTTAAGCTTTGAGGGTCTCAAAAATCCCTAGAGCTGCCCGAGTCTGGTTAACTCCCCTCCTTCTCTGATGTCTATTCTATATAAGTCACCACAGCCTGGCTGGGTGTCAGGCAGGAACCCAGTGACCCTGGCCTCAACTCTCTAGATGCCAACAGCCCCAAATTTTCCCAATTGTGACAACCAGAAGCATTTCCCAGCATTGGTGCCCCCTGATTGAGACCTTGGTGGCATTCCAGAAATCTGGACTAAACAATGCCCTTTGGGAACTGATTTTGCAGAAGGAGACAAGGTCTTTCTCAGGTTCCCATTTGAAGGAGTTAACAAAGTGGGCTGCAGTGAGTGCCTGAGGCCTGGCTGTCTGCTCTCTATTTCCGGCCCCCTGGTGCCTCCCAGAGAGTATGTTCATACCACCACAGGGAGGGCTCCTTCTGGGCCAGATTACCTTTTCCATCGCTGACGGTACACAGTAGTAAGGCCAGTCTGCTCCCGAAGTCCTGCTGGTTCTGGTTGCCACCAATGACTCCTTGTAACAGGGCCTGTATTTCTCCCCTTCCCCCAAATGTTAAGCTTCATTGCTTGGGTGATGTCACTCTTCCTTTTGCTCCCTCTATCTCTTCCATCCCTCTTTCTCCCTCTCCTTCCCTCCATCCCTCCCTCTCTCTGTCTCTGTCTGTCTCTCTCTCTCAAGTGCAGCTACTTACTTCAGCAGAATTCAACTCAGCAACTAGCAAACAAGGATTGATTATGAACAATACTGGTGGCTCTGAGATCACAAAGAGGAGGAGAATTGGAGTCTGGTTTTCAGGAGTCCAGACTGCAGTTCCCCACCATGGAGGGACTGTTAGGTTCCCGTGGGTGCAGGGATGCTCAGAATGATGATACATGTGGTGACCTCAACGCTTGGCAAGAGAATGTTAATTAGTTCTGATCAACCTCAGTGTTGTAATCTGCACATAGTGGGACAGATGAGCACATCTGCTCAGCACAGACTATCAAATAGTACACATGGATGGGACATGCTTTGTGCTTCAGAAAGTGTTACCTGCTACATAATTATGGTGACTTTCTCTTTCCTGGGTTCCATATCACATGCCATCGCAGGTCTGGACTGACTTTCCATCTTGGATGGAGAAAGTCTTATTATTTTTTATTTTATACCCCAGATAGAGAAAAGTGACCACAGTTTCAAATTCCAAAGTGACTGTCCTTTGTTCCATTTTTGGGCTGAAGAAGCAGCAGAACTGGGATTGAACTGCAGCTGCTAGGAGCTGTGGGTTGAGTACTGGCTCATTCCAATATGGTTTTGTTCTAATTTTAATGGACTTTGTTGCATTAGATTAACAACAACAACAAAACCCCCATACCTCCCCCCCCAAAAAAAAAAACACCTCCAAACAAACCACTCAATCTTTTCACAATAAAGAGGGGCTACTCATAGATCTTAAATGCAGTGACCGATTGCTTTGCCCTGTGTCAGCATAGCCATTTGGGTCATTGTCCTTTGGAGTTTTTTCATGCCCAGTCTTGCTATCCCTATATGTTCATCTTGATTCTTCCCGGTCAACTGACTCCAGACGCAGTCCTGACCTCTCTTTCCATGATTTATTTTCTTTTCAGTGAATAGCAGTTACCCTCCCTGACCTCTCTGCTCCTCAGAAAAAAATGAAAATAATTGAGGAGTAAATATGCTGGGGGCCTGGGGCAGGGGAAGGTCTGATCCCCACCTGAGACCAGGCAGCCACTAATTACTCAATGATTCTGTGATCTTGAATCTTGGATCACGTCGAAGAACTTTAAAGGCAGCTGGATCAGTCCTGGGTGTCACTGGGCCTTCCTACAACGAAGGGGGAATGAAACTGAGTCCTTGCTGGCGAGGGGATTGGCCCCAGGTACCGTGATATTTCCTGGCAGGGCAAGAATCAGCAGGAAGGTTTTCTGGTGCCAGGCCTTGATCTCTTTCAACTTCCAAGGGAATAAGTTACCAACACGGGCCTCAAGCATGGGTTCACCCTCCCCACAGTAAGTGAAAATATTTAATTTCAGAAAAATATTTGACAGATGCTCGAGTTCATACTATTTACCAGCTGGGCTCATGCAGAACCAAGGGCTGGTGATCCAAAGGATGGTTGATCACATACCACCTCACTCCAGTCACTTAGGATGAGCCTGGTAGCATGTTCTGAAGCAATATGTGTATAGGACACACCAGAAAGAGCTGCTATAAAGCTCTTTCCATCTGGAGAGACCAAAGGAGGGTCTGAGATCAGGTCCTAGGTGAATAGAGCTTTAAAAGTTGAGGCTGGTTTAGGAGTTTTGAAGAAAGGACTGCAGGGAAGATGAGTAGAAGTGGCAGACCTGACCTTCACCTTGTAGAAGGTTCAGTCTGGGAAACTTCCCAGTATTTGGAGGGGGGAAACTCAAAGTGTGTTCAGACAAAATATCAGGCTTATAGGAGCAGTGCAGGAAAAAGGAAATTTTTAGTTCTGAGAGTCCTAGGTAGAAAGTTCCTTTTGAACAGCACTAAACTGTTTCTCCAAGTCTCGCCATCCTTAAAGCTGGCACTATGTTAGATAAGAACAGGATGGTTCAACGTGACAAGCTGAACAGCAGTATAAGACTTAGAGTAGCAAGCCAGGGAGATAGCTCAAATGAGAGAGCTTATGCCTAGCTGGTGTGAGGCCCTAAATTCAACCCCCAGCATTACATGACCATCATCACCCTTTCCCCACAGGCTGGGGTGACCCTCTTGGCCCCTTAGGACCACCAGACCCACAGTGTTGAGCTGAGCATCGGTAAGGTCAAGGAGCAACTTGCCAGCATTTAGCGCAGCTTGTCATCGTAAGGTAGTGAGAGTCTTGTTTCCATAGGTATTCAAGGGGAGGACATCTGGGGAGCCGGCTATGCTGCAGCAGAAATATTCTCCACTGGTTGAGGTGGTAATTTGAGAACCCTCTTACTCTAACTTTCCAACAGTCCTCACATATTTTCTTTCTTGTTCATGTCCAAACCAATAATAAATCAAGTTGGTGCTGCCTTCTGAAGAGTCGCAGTATCCAGCTACCTTCACCACCAGCATAAGCCCCTTTGCTTTGCATCCCAGACACTGCAATCACCAGTGGCCCAGACAGAGAGGCGCAGGGCCCTGGGGTGATCATTCTCACAGCAGATTGGTCAGGGCTGGCTCAGGAGAGAGATGCCATCTAGATGTCCCACACAGAGGGGATCCAAGTCAAGGATTGGGAGTGGGGTATTGCAGGAGCTGGAGGGCAGGATGGCAGGACCAGTAGCTGCAGGAGAGCATTGCTAGCCCTGGACTGGAAGCAATAGGGAAGAGAGCGTTTCTCAAACCCAGAACCAGGTGGATTCTGATGTGGCGGAAGTGGAAGGGTGGAACACCAGGTGAACTAGTTCATCTAAAGGATCACTTCAAACTTCCCCTGCATGGGGCTGACCAGATAGTACAGCAGGTAAGGTGCTTGCCTGGCATGCTTCTGACCCAGGTTCAATCCCCAACATCTCAACATTACCAGGAATAATTCCTAAGTGCAGAATCAGCAGAGTAACCCCCTGAGCATTTGTGTGTGGGGTTGTTTGGGTGTGATTCCAACCCTCAAATGAAACCAAGCATAAATCTCACCTGCAGAAAAGGTATAAAGTCAAATAGATAATGGGATGGCTTGGGACAGGGGACAGCTGCAGATAAAAGGAAGCCCCGGTCCTGACACCCTCTCATTCACTCACTCTTTGCACCCTCCCCTATGTCCAGACAGACAGCAAGACAGCAGATATCTCACTCATGCTCATGTGGCCATGTGGCCATCACAGAGACTGAGGAAAACCAAGGAAACGAAGCTACAGGGGTATAGTTTTAGAGAAGTCCAGTGACAGGTTTGAGAGAAACAAGCCCCAGAAAGGGGACACAGGTGACAGGGTTCCAGCTGAAGATTTCAGACTAGCAAAGTGTACACTGGACAGAGAACAGCATAGGGGAAAACCAGATTAGTGTACACTGAAGACAAGCTGATGGCTAGGGACAGGAGTTAGGGCACCAGGGGCAGGAAAGGTGATATCATACATGGGTAAAAGGAGAGTCCTGGAAATTGGGAGGGACCAGACCCATCTACTTGAATTGTACAATGAACTTCAACTTCTTAAATTCCTAGTTTTTTTTTTTGTTTTGTTTTGTTGCTCAGGGTGTCGTCCTGGCCTTGTGCTCAGGAATCACTTTTGGTGAGACTCGGGAAACTGTATGTGTTGCCAGGGATTGAACCCAGGCCAGTTGCTTGCAAAGTAAGCACCCTACCTGTTGGACTATTGCTCCTGCTTCAAAATCTGGAGTCTTATGTGCAGATCTTTCACACAATTATCAAGAATTCATGAGCTCAGGAATAAATCTACTTTTGCGTTAATAAGTCCCATGTCCTCAGCCAGCAGAGTTGAGCCTCCATTGTGACTTTGGCTGTCATTGTTGCCCAAAACCCTTACCAGAAACCAGGAGGATCTTCTAGACAGCTACCCGAGTCACACACCCAGTTCTTTTCCCCAGAACCTGTCTCTGACACAGGTAAGGTCAGGAAGGATGGACTCGCAGCTGCCACCAATAAGCAAGAGACCAAGGGCAAAGAGCAACAAATGCAAGACGTGATTTAAAGAGAGCAGATTTGCCTCAGGCCTGGGAGCAGTAAAGAGCAGGTTCCACAGAGGTCCATGGGGCAGAGGAGAACTTGAGTTTGGACAAGCACAGGAGGGAGGACCCAGGCTCACTGGCTCTCGTATTTGATGTCACGTATGTGGCAGTAGAAGATTCTCTGCAGATGTGTCTCTGTTGCTGTGTGTCAGGCTGCAGAGACACCCTGCTGGATTCAGCCCCTGGAGAGCAGTAGGTGAGCCAGTGTGGGGCTTCCGAGGGACTTGCTCTCCACCATGCTCCTTTACCCAAAGAAGCCCTGCACTGTCCTTTATCGGCTCCCTCTCGGGTGTGCAGCCTGAGCTTTGTGCTGGATTACAGGGTCTCACCAAGACCTCACAGCAGCTCTCCAAGTGCAGGTGGGAGCTAGTGAAGATAATGCCCATTTCATCAGAAAATCAAGTGCAAAGAGGTTGGGGGTTCATTGATAACACAGCTGATCACATACACTCTGGGTCAACCAATCTGCGAGGCTCCAGATTTCTTCTTTCTGGAACCCTGTCTCAGGGGAACACTGCTAGAGAGCCTTGAGCTGGTGTTTCTCCCCCAGCAGAAAAGCAGGCCCCTCTGGGAGGAGTAACTGGTCCCTAGGAAATGAAAAGATGGTAGGAAACTGGAACGGGAAGCTAGAAAACAGAGGTCTAGCCCACCTCCGTGTCAAGGTCACTGTTCCTAGAGGAATGGGAAAGAGAGAAGGAGATGCCGGAGATTCAGGAAAAAGCAGATGCTGACTTGGCAGCTCTGAAGCACCTATAACCTCTGGTGCTTTCAAGTCAAGGTCATTGATCGTAGGACAGATACTTCCCCCTCTCTTTTCTCACATCAGGCCACCTGGTTTAAATAACAAAATCCACTCAGAAAACCAGAAAATGAAAGAATTTCTTCAGGGAGGAGAACCTTGTAGTACTCTAGCAGAATCCTGAGCTCCAGAGATATTTGCTCCGCTTCTCTAAGGCAACAACCAGCCAATTGACTTGGACATTGGGATGAGGCTGGCTGGGTACCCAGGAGGCTTAAACCATTTCCACAAAGAAAGGTATAAAGCTTCCCAGGAGAGGTCACCAGGAACATCTTCCAAGGCTCTCAACTCTGATGCATCCGCCCCAATGCATCAAGCGCTGTTTCCATGGCAGGCCTGATCTCTGGGGGAGATACTAAGTCTCTGACGCAGGTCTGCGGAGCAGACACTGGCATAGCCAGTGTACCCGCTAGTCCCTGCTAAGGCCACCATCGTTCTGGCAGGATCTAGTGCTCAGTGACTGCTGATGGAGGGAGAAGTCCCTGAGGTTCGGGCAGGCAGTGGGGCTCTTCATCGTCTGCTTCCTGGCCACAGTTGAAGACCTGTCCACTGGCCAGTATGGTGCTGGCCCAAGAAGGCGGGTTGTGATGACCAGCCTGCACAGCTGCTGTCTAGAAGCGGCTTTGCTTGTTTTCCGGGAGCCTCAGTGTCTGCCCACAATGGCACGGCTCACTCGCCCGCCCAGATTCTTGGCACAGGAGCAGGCTGCGTGGCTTGTTTCTTTGGTGAGCAAGGAGAGATGGCCTTAGCTCTCAGAGGAGGGCCCCAAAACAGCACTTATACAGAGCACCTCACTCCCAAAGTGGAGTGTTCTCAAAGAGTGGTCAGCTCTACTTTGGCTGTGCATTGCATTGGAGAGAAGAGACTTGAACGTTTCCCTATTACATTCACTTTCTTCTCCAAAGTGTTGATGATGCCTTCATGGAATACTCCATTTGGGAGGAACCTTGGCTGCCTCTGGCCAGACACATTTCACTGGTGATTTATAGAGGAAAGATTAAAAGGTGCATCCAGTGACTTGCTCCAGAGTGTCCACAGATACCAAGTGAGCTGAGACAGATGCTTCAAGCCTTGTGTCTCTGAATGGTAATTTGTCTTACCTTCCTTGGAGTCCACCTGTCTCCTGTGAGATAGGACTCTATGGGGTCATCTGCCCACCTCTCCTCCTTTGTTCTAGAGTGGGTACACATGCATACATGCCACACACAGATGCATACATGAAGGATGGATCAGAATTGTTCTGAGAAAAAATATGTTATCTACATATTGTTTTCTAAGCCACCACTATAATCTGCCAACTATGGTTTATATCTATTTTTGTTCCCCTTGGAGACTAAGAATGATTGTTTTACATCTTTCAGGTATAAAACAAGAATACATGACATAGATTGTTTGTGGCTCTTGAAGCCTAAAGTATGTACTAGCTGCTCCTTTGCAGAAGCAGTTTGCCCATTCCTGGCGTGGATATTGCATGTGGTTGTTCATTCAGTGACTGGAGGAAATCTGCCTCAGACATGGGAAACTCCATATCTTTAGAAAGAAACTGATCCTCTTTCTTCTTTTGGGGACTGGGGCCACATGTGGTGGTGCTCAGGGCTTACCCCTGGCTTCGTTTTATAGACCAGATGCAGTGCCGAGGATGGAACTGGGCTCAGTCCCATACAGAGTGCCTTAGCTCCTGTTCTGCCTCCCCAGCCTCTGGACTATTTCTCCTGAGAATTGGTCATCTTCCTAGATTTGGCTCATCTTCATGGGACTATCTCTGAAATTCTACTGTTCTTCCTTTACTCATCAGGTATGTATGACTTTTCCGAGCAATGATTTGCTGTTGCTGGATTTTTATCTTTGCAGGATAAATCACCTGGAGATGATTATCTGGAAACTTCCATGGTGGCTCCAGGATCAAGGCAAGCAATGCACACTGACTATGGGTACCCACTCTGGGGCTGGGTGGTAGGACACTGCATCAAGTGGAGTAGAGCGGGGGTGCCCTACAAGCAATGTGTTAAGGCACTATTGGGAGGTGGTGGTGGTGGGGTGCCAAAACCAGGCAAATGCCCAGAAAGTGACAAGGAGAACAATGTCTTCCCATCAAAGATAAAAAAAAGAAAAGAAAAAGAAAAGAAAGGCAGCTTGTGATCTGAGTACTTCTCTATTTCCTCCCCACTATGTCAGGCTTTTCAGCTAGTTCCTGTCTATCCAAGCTGCTCATTTCTTTAGAGTCACTGAACCAGAATAACCACAAGTTGAGCCGGAAGCACATGATAACCCGCTGAACTCTGCATGGCCTTTGCCAGGCTCCTGTGAGAGAGCGCACATCTACCAGCCCTGCCCTGCCTCTGCAGCTTCTAAGAATCCAGCCAGCACCTAGGAGAGTCTGCAGTCTAACCTCAGACAAATTAGTTCCTTAGGGTGCAAAGGAAGGGGGAGAACTGGGACAGACTGGCAGACAAAACCAGGAACGTTTGAAACTCTTCTGAGCAGCTTCCAGTTGATGGAGACTTATTGACAAGAACTTAGCAGTTTTAAACACGAGATGATACCAGAAGCTATTAATGGACAGTAGAGCTTTAAGCCTGATAGGGAAGCAGAAAGCACTTGGTGAAGCCCTTTCTTCGAGATCTTTCTGTTCTATCGACTCCAGGCAGGGCTGCAGCCATGGTGCACTACATAGGCTCATAAATATAACATTATTGGACAAAAATCCCAATCCTTTTCCAACTGATTAGGTCCAACTTGGCCAATTCATAAATCAGAGCTGAATAAGAGCTATAAAGTTGTGAATCAATGTGTCCCAGATCTCCAAACTGGAATGAAAAAAGCTGAAAAAAAAGTAACTGGAGCTCTTCCAACATCCTTCTCTGCCTTCCCTCCTCCTGGCAGCTCTCTCTCCTCATACACTCACTCATTTGAGAAGCATGCCTGTTTTTGCTCCTTGGCCTGGCTATGGAGAACATTTCAGGATAGGAAATTTGGTCTAGAAGCCAAGCAGGGGAAATAGGGACCGTGAGGTTGCTTTCTAGTTAGTTAGGGCTGATGTGTACCTCTGTTCTGTGCCTGGGGTCCCACCTGCAGCTGAGAGGCAATGGTATTTATCACCCGATTCATGGAGATCAGGTGGGTATAAGAGGCTGTTTTTGCAAAGGTCCCATAGTGCATGAGTGGCATGTGTTTCCCCGATGGATGGAAGCATAAATGTAATAAACTGAAGGTTTCAGAGACCCTATGCTGAATTACTAAATACAATAATCCATTTTCTTCTCAGCACTGCACATCAGGTTCAAAATACCATCTAGTTCTTCTTGTTGGACATGAACACTCTGCTTGGCTCTCCGTTGAGGTTTCCCACCCATTCTCAGAGAACATTCTGTGCCCCCAAACAAACTTTAAAGCAAAGTTTGTTTACCAAAACCTTCTCCAAGGTCTGGGGACTAGTTCAATGGGCTGACTGCATGCTTTGCAAGCAGGAGGCCAGGCTTTGCCCCTTAGCACTGTGTGGTCTTCAAGGAACTGCTGGGAGGGACACCATGCACGAACTGGGGTCCCCTGTACCACTTATGGTCCCTTAAGCTTTGTCAGAAGTGATTACTGAATGCAGAGCCAGGAGTAACTTCTGAGTACATCCGGCCATGTCCCCAACCCTAAAATTAAAAAAAAAAGATTCAAGCACAGAACCAGGCATAGCCCCTGAACATTTCTAGGTGTGGCCCCCAAATAAACAAAAATCCTTTTCCAAATATATTTCACCCATTCCTTCTATCTTAACCCCAATTTGAGACACCTCATACCCACCTTCCTACCCTTGAAGGATTCTCTTAGTCATCTCAGTGCCAAGGCCACCTGCCATCTTTGTCTCTTTTGTGAGATACCATGCAAATTCATTGAGGTGGAGGCCTCCTGATGATCCCCAAACCCAGACTACAATGGCTGGAAGGGACCTGAGTCCCGCCTCTTTCTACCTGTTCATTTTAGGAAAAGAGAGGGGCCAATGGGGATACTCATCTATCTAAAATGGAGTTTAGACCTCTTGTCATCCATCCTAATTCATTCTAGTACAAGTTTTTATCTGACAGCATTCTTATTTTTCCATCTGATGTGAGAAAAAGGTGTTTTGGAACAGGGTTTTAATATTTCTATATAGTTGGCTGTTTTCTACGGATACTCTCTTGCCTCCAGGTTTTCCTTTCTCCTTATTGTTACTCGTAAGACCACAAACAGACAAGCCCAAGACTCTCAAGGAAGAACTCTCCCCTGCATCATTGCCTCTTGGAAGAATGGGACCAATGACAATGCTAGTTGATAAAGAAGCTACATTTTGGTTTTTATCTCTAGCAGTCATAGAAACATTGCAGGAAGTGCCCAGGGAAATAGGTTTTGTAGGAAATGGGTACCAAATTCTATACCATTCACTGCACAATGGCAGCATTATTCAGAGAAAGCAACTTAGAACAGGTTTAGATTTGGGTTCCTGGTTTAGGTGAAGAGCCAAGCTAAAGATCCTAAGGTAAAGGGCCATTTCTTTGGCCAAAGGATTCTTATTCCTCATCATAACTCTGACGAATCCCGGACATCCTGGCTTCTACCTTTTGAAGATTCTGACATTATCTCTTCACTTTCTGGGAAGACGTGCAATTCGCAAAATGAAGTAAGAAAACAATGTGACCATGCTGCTTGGACACTATTAGTAGACCTGTCTCGTAATGGAGACGTTACTGGTGCCCGCTCAAGCAAATCAATGAACAATGGGGATGACAGTGACAGTGATTAGTAGACCTCCGAGTAAGTTTGAATATGGTGACTTAATGACTTTACAAGAAAATATTAACATTTCTTTTGGCTTCTAGATCTGAAGTCTAACAGAACGGAAATGAAATGTCATAAAAGTGAACCAAATTATTCACTCCTCCTGTATTCATAACGATACAATCATATGTTGTTTTCCAGAGCTGCATGTGGACTGAGTCACAAACATATCTCGACCCAAAGGATAGAATAGATGTGTATCAAATCTAGACTCAGGAGGTCCTATGTGTTTCGTCTTCCTCTTGTGCATCTGATGGCCATGACAACACTCTCAAGCTAGCCCACTGGAAAAGGAGATACAGAGGAGCAGAGACCAGTCTCCCACTTGCCTCAGCTGAGGCTCGGCAAGATCGGCTAACCCTTACACATGTGATAATCCCAAATAAGGGGAATGCTACTGAGATTTTGAATTGGTAACATAACATACTTGTGAAAGTAGATGATTGATAAGAATCATGTCAACCTTACTTTTTATTTTTATTTTTTATTTTTTGATTATGGCTTACAATACTATAAATAATGGTTTCAATGGGTATAAATTTGATACCACATCCATCACCAGTGACCCCTCTTACTTCCCTTCCTCTTAACCACCTCTCACCTGTCCCCCAACTCAATCGTGTGTGTGTGTGTGTGTGTGTATTAGATACCCCATTATGTTACCTTTGGATCTTTGTTGCTGCCTGTGGATCTTTAAGTTCTACATACGAATGAGATCATTCTGTATCTATCCCTCTCATCTAAATGACTTCAGTTGGCATGAGCTCTTTTAGTTCTATCCATGTTGCTGCAAGTAGCATGATTTAGTTCTCTCTTAGACTGCATAGTATTACATTGTGTATATATACCGCAGATTCTTGCTCCATTCATTTGTAGTTGGGCATTTAGGTTATTTTCATATCCTAGCAAACGTACTAAGTGTAGTGGTGTATATAGATGTGCATATATCCTAACAAATGAATGTTTTTGTGTTTTGGTGGCATTGCTGGATAATCTGGGTGTTCTATGCCTATATTTTGGAAAATCTCTTTATTGCTTTCCAGAGACATTGAAATACATGACATTCCCACCAGCAGTTGGGTGGGGGGTTCTCCTCTCACAATAGTCCTGCTAACAATGGCTAACAATTGTGAAGTCAGTAGACCCTATGGGCTTGAACCTGTTTGGCCCTGTGTAAGGCAAGAAAGTCAAGTAGCTCTACCCACTGTAATATCACTCTGACACCTCAACCTTACTTAAAAAAACATTTTTATTCCTTTATCTCGTGAACTAGAAGTGTACTTCATTAGATTTATGCTATTAGGCATTTACCCAATGTTTATTAGATTTTTCTTCTTTACTAAAATAATTGTGTTTATAGCTAAACATCTGTATCTCTCAACTTCTCTTGAAGCAAGGATTGCTGTGTTGGCCAGAGAGATAGTACAGTGGGTGAGGTGCTTGCCTTGCGTGCAGACGAAAGGATTGTTCTCTCTTTGGTTTTTGAAAAATAAAATTAAAAAAATTGAATCATCTTGAGATACACAGTTAGAAAGTTGACAGTGGACCAGTCCTCTTGATCCTTGTTTCTTACTGGTTTATGGATATTGATCCTTGGATATCCGGGGTATTAAAAGAGAATCCAATTCATAATTGTGCCTCAGAAAATCAAGTACATTAGAATCAGCTTAACTGAAGAGGTAAAGGGCCTGTACAAAGAAAACTACAAAACACTTGTTCAAGAAATAAAAGAGGACATGAGGAAATGGAGATGCACCCCCTCCTCACAGATTGGGAGAATTAACATGGTCAAAATGGCAACACTCCCCAAAGCATTATACAGATTTGATGCAGTCCCTATAAGGATACCCATGGCATTTTTCAAAGAAATAGATCAAACACCCCTGAAATTCATATGGAACAATAAACCTGCATGAATAGCTAAAGCAATCCTTGGGAATCCTTCCCCAACTTCAAACTGTATTATAAAGTGGTAATAATTAAAACAGCAAGGATTGGAACAAAGACAGATCTACCAACCAATAAACTAGAGATGAACCAATAAGCTAGAGATGAATACACAGACCCTTAATATATGATCACTTAATCTTTGATAAAGGACTAGAAATATGAAGTGGAGCAAGGAAACCCTCTTCTACATGTGGTGGTGGGAAATCTGAGGAAACACATTAAAAAACATGAACTCAGGCCTCTTTCTAAAGCCAGGCACAAACGTCAGATTAAAATGTATTAAAGGCCTCAACATCAGATTTGAATCCATAAGGCACATGGAGGAAAATGTATGCAGAACCCTCCATGATATTGAAGCTATGTGAAACAATATGAAACTGACCAAACAAGTTGAAGAAAGATTAACAAATGAGTCACATTTGTTAATCTTGGTTAATTAATCTTGGTTAATTAATCTTGGAACAATAGCACAGAGGGTAGTGTGTTTGCCTTGCACATGGCTGACCCAGGTTTGATTCCTCTGTCCCTCTCGGAGAGCCCGGCAAGCTACCAAAAGTATCCTTCCCACATGGCGGAATCTGGCAAGCTACCTGTGCTGTATTCAATATGCCAAAAACAGTAACAACAAGACTCACAATGAAGACATTACTGTGCCTGCTTGAGCAAATCGATGAACATCGGGATGACGTGATACAGTGATACAGGGAATTAATAACCAAGAAGATAAATAAATGGAACTACACTAAAGTAAGAAGCTTCTGCACCTCAAAAGTAATGGTGACCAAGACACAAAGACAGCCAATGGAATGGGAATAATTATTTACCCAATATCCATCTGATAAGGAGTTATTATCAAAGATATGTAAGGCACTGGAGGAAACCTACAAGATAAAGACATCCAGCCCTATAAAAAATGGGAAGAAGAACTGAAAATAAATTTCCTCAAAGAATATTACAAATAGACTTCCCGCTGCCGTCTGCGTCTCCCGAGTTTCTGAAGTCACTCCCTGCTCGCCCTGCGCACCCCGTCTCCCGACCGGCTTGTAACTGCCCACGTCCATCAGGTACGAGGACCATCCCTCGGCCACGCCCTCCCTTTCCCCCACTTCCCGCTGCCTTCTGCATCTCCCGAGTTTCTGAAGTCACTCCCTGCTCGCCCTGCGCACCCTGTCTCCCGAACCGGCTTGTAACTGCGCACGTCCATCAGGTACGAGGACCATCCCTCGGCCACGCCCTCCCGTCTCCCCCATCAACAGGAAGACACTGGCGGCGTGGCCTGTGTCTTAGTGGGCGTGGTCTAAAAGTGGGCGTGGCCTCCTCTCAGAGCGGCCAACGCTAACGCGGCCGCAGTTATTCTTTGCTACCTCAGCTCAATCGGTACTGTGTATTCCTTTGAAAACTCACTTTTGCGATCTCAAACACTTACGCAAAATAGCCATTAGCTTAGGCTGACAGTATAAAAGCTATCAGTGAATAAGGGAAGTTTAGCACAATCGGAGCCCCTTCTTCCCACAAAAAGGAAGAGGAATAAATAACTACAAGGTTCCAACTCTACACTTCCGTGACAATATGAAGAAGCAGCGAAAATCCCCCCCACGAAGAGAGGGGGAAGAAGAGATACCAGAAACCTCAACAGGGGCTTCTCACATCTACGACCTCTCAGATAAACAATTCAGAGAGGAAATCTGGAGGAGACTCGACCTACTCCAAGCAAATATGGAACAGACATCCAATAAATTAAGGGAGGAGATGAATGAAGCGCTGGAACAGTCTACCAAGAAAATACAGGAAGAAATGAGAGCAGAAATGAGAGCAAAAATTTCAAACCTTCGAACGGAAGTCTCACAAATAAAGGAATCGGTAGATGAAATAAAAATCTCACTAGATGCCCTCAACAGTAGAATGACTACAGCCGAAGACAGAATCAGTGATCTGGAAGATGAGCTGCAGAAAGCTTATAGACAGCAACAAATCATGGCCAAAGACCTCAAAATGGCTATAGAGCGAATCAGAGCCCTGGGGGATGACTTCAAGAGGAACAACATAAGAATCATTGGAGTACCAGAACCGCAGGGAAGCAACCCCAATGAAAAAAAACACAGTCAAAGATATCATTGCTAAGAAATTCCCAGAGCTGGAGAAGGCAGGCATCCAGATACAAGGAGTCCGAAGAGTACCAGCAAAAAGAGACCCGAATAAAAAGACCCCAAGGCATATCATAGTCAGAATGATGGATACCATGGATAGAGACACAATTCTACAAGCAGCAAGGGCAAGGAAGGAAATCACATACAAAGGAGCACCCCTCAGATTTACGGCCGATCTGTCAGAAGAAACCCTCCGAGCCCGAAGACAATGGTGGGACATAGTGAAAAAACTCAACGAAATGAATGCCTCACCAAGAATACTTTATCCAGCTAAACTCTCACTCAAACTCGAAGGAAGCATACACTATTTCTCGGATAAACAACAGCTCAGGAACTTCATAGACTCAAAACCAATCTTGAAAGAAGGTCTAAAGGGGCTACTGTAAGACAAGGAGGAGCCCCATAAGAACAACAAATCCCACAGAAAGATGACACAAAACCCCATCACAATAATCTCTCTCAATGTCAATGGCCTAAATGCACCTATCAAGAGACACAGAGTGGCTAAATGGATCCGGAAATTAAACCCAACATTCTGTTGCCTGCAAGAAACACACCTGAACAAACAGAGTAAACATAGACTCAAAGTCAAAGGATGGAAAACAATCCTCCAAGCAAATAACCCCCTTAAAAAAGCTGGAGTGGCCATCCTGGTATCCGACAACATAGATTTCAGGATGAAAAAGATCAAAAGGGACAGCGAAGGTCATTTTCTGTTTATCAAGGGATATGTACAACAGGAAGAAATCACACTCTTAAACGTATATGCTCCTAACAAACGACCGGCTAAATATTTAAAACGACTCCTAACAGACTTCAAAGAGGCCATCACTAACAGCACAATTGTAGTCGGAGACTTCAATACGGCCTTATCGCCTCTAGATAGATCCACAAGAACAAAACTCAACAAGGAAACACTGACTCTGAATGAAGAAATTGAAGAGAGAGGCCTAATAGACCTATACAGGGCCTTACACCCCAAAAAGAAAGAATACACATTCTTTTCCAGTGCACATGGAACATTTTCAAAAATAGACCATGTACTGGGCCCCAGAACATACCTCAATAGAATCAGAAAAATAGAAATTGTATCAACCATCTTTTCAGACCACGATGCGCTGAAGATAGAAGCTAACCACCCACAAATACGGAAAATCAAATCAAACACCTGGAAATTAAACAATTCCATGTTGAACAATGAGTGGGTCAAGAAGGAAATCAAGGAAGAAATCAAAAGATACTTAGAAACAAATGAGAATAAAGACACGAGCTACCAAAACCTATGGGACGCAGCTAAAGCCGTGTTAAGGGGAAAATTTATAGCTCTCCAAGCATTCCTCAGGAAGGAAGAAAGGACCCACATAGATAGCTTGACTTCACGACTCAAGACCCTAGAAAAGGACCAGAAAAAGGACTCCAAACCAGACCGAAGGAAAGAAATAATAAAAATTAGAGCAGAAATTAATGACATCAAAACCAAAAAAACAATCCGAAAGATCAATGAAACAAAGAGTTGGTTCTTTGAGAAAATAAATAAGATTGATAAACCGCTAGCAAGACTCACAAAGAAAGAAAGAGAGAAAACTCTAATAAATCGAATCAGAAATGAAAAGGGGGGCATCATAACAGAAACCAGTGAGATTCAAAAGATCATTAGAGACTACTTTGAAGGTCTTTACGCCACAAAAAAGGAGAACCTAAAAGAAATGGATGGATTCCTTGATTCCTACAATCTCCCAACACTGAAGAAAGAAGACCTGGAATACCTGAATAGACCCATCAATGTTAAGGAAATTGAAACTGTAATCAAAAACCTCCCCAAAAAAAAAAGCCCAGGCCCAGATGGTTTCACTGGCGAATTCTTCCAAACTTTAAAGAAGTTTCCAAAATTTAAAGAAGACTTATTGCCTGTTTTCCTCAAACTTTTCCAGGAAATTGAAAAAACAGGAACTCTCCCAAACAGTTTCTATGAAGCACATATCTCCCTAATACCAAAAGCAAACAAAGACACCACTAAGAAAGAAAATTACAGACCAATTTCCCTGATGAACACCGATGCGAAGATCCTCAACAAAATACTAGCAAATAGGATCCAACAACTCATCAAAAAGATCATACATCACGACCAAGTGGGATTCATCCCAGGGATGCAAGGATGGTTTAACATTCGGAAATCAATCAACATAATCCAGCATATCAACAAAAGTAAAGATAAAAACCATATGATCATATCAATAGATGCAGAGAAAGCATTTGACAAGATCCAACATCCTTTCATGATGAAAACCCTCGCCAAAATGGGGTTTGGAGGAACTTTCCTCAAGATAGTCGAAGCCATCTATCACAAGCCTACGGCAAGCATTATCCTCAACGGGGAAAAACTAAGGGCCTTTCCTCTGAGATCAGGCACAAGACAAGGATGCCCACTCTCACCACTCCTCTTCAATATAGTACTGGAAGTACTTGCGATAGCTATTAGACAAGAAAAAGAGATTAAGGGCATCCAGATAGGAAGGGAAGAAATCAAACTCTCACTATTTGCAGACGACATGATACTATATCTAGAGAAGCCTAAAACCTCTACTAAGAAACTCTTAGAAACAATAGACTTATACAGTAAAGTTGCAGGCTACAAAATCAATACCCAAAAATCCATGGCCTTCATATATGCAAACAATGAGGCAGAGGAAAGGGACATGAAAAAAGCAATCCCATTCACAATCGTGCCCCAGAAAATCAGGTACCTCGGAATCAGCTTAACCAAGGAAGTAAAAGACCTTTACAAAGAAAACTACATAACGCTACTCCATGAAATCAAAGAGGACATGAGGAAATGGAAACATATGCCCTGCTCGTGGATAAGGAGAATCAATGTTGTCAAAATGGCAATACTCCCGAAAGCATTATACAGATTCAATGCGATCCCTATAAATATACCCATGACACTCTTCAAAGAAATGGATCAAGCAATCCTAAAATTCATATGGAATAACAAACGTCCAAGGATAGCTAAAACAATTCTTGGGAAAAAGATGATGGGAGGCATCACCATCCCCAACCTCAAACTTTACTACAAAGCAGTAACAATTAAAACAGCATGGTACTGGAACAAAGGCAGAGCCGTAGACCAATGGAACAGGGTGGAATATCCCTACACACAACCCCAAATGTATGACCATCTAATCTTTGATAAGGGAGCAAGAGATGTGAAGTGGAGCAAGGAAAGCCTCTTTAACAAATGGTGCTGGCACAACTGGACAACCACATGCAAAAAAATGGGTTTAGACCTTGACCTGACACCATGCACAAAAGTCAGATCAAAATGGATTAAAGACCTCAACATTAGACCACAAACCATAAGGTACATTGAAGACAAGGTCGGCGAAACCCTCCACGATATTGAAGATAAAGGTATCTTCAAAGGTGACACGGAACTAAGCAATCTAGTAAAAACAGAGATCAACAAATGGGACTACATTAAACTAAAAAGCTTCTGCACCGCAAGAGATACATTGACCAGAATCCAAAGACTATCCACAGAATGGGAAAGGATTTTTACACAATACCCATCAGATAAGGGGTTGATATCAATGGTATATAAAGCACTGGTTGAACTCTACAAGAAGAAAACATCCAACCCCATCAAAAAATGGGGCAAAGAAATGAACAGAAACTTTACCAAGGAAGAAATACGAATGGCCAAAAGGCACATGAAAAAGTGCTCTGCATCACTAATCATCAGAGAGATGCAGATCAAAACAACCATGAGATACCACCTCACACCACAGAGACTAGCACACATCCAAAAGAACAAAAGCAACCGCTGTTGGAGAGGATGTGGGGAGAAAGGGACCCTTCTTCACTGCTGGTGGGAATGCCGACTGGTTCAGCCCTTCTGGAAAACAATTTGGACGACTCTCAAAAAATTAGATATTGAATTCCCATTTGACCCAGCAATACCACTGCTGGGAATATATCCCAGAGAGGCAAAAAAGTACAATCGAAACAACATCTGCACATGTATGTTCATCGCAGCACTGTTTACAATAGCCAGAATCTGGAAAAAACCCGAATGCCCCAGAACGGATGACTGGTTGAGGAAACTTTGGTACATCTATACAATGGAATACTATGCAGCTGTTAGAAAAAAGGAGGTCAAGAATTTTGTAGTTAAGTGGATGGGCATGAAAAGTTTCATGCTGAGTGAAATGAGTCAGAAAGAGAGAGACAGACATAGAAAGATTGCACTCATCTATGGTATATAGAATAACAGAGTGGGAGACTAACACCCAAGAATTGTAGAAATAAGTACCAGGAGGTTGACTCCATGGCTTCGAGGCTGGCCTCACGTTCCGGGGAAAGGTCAACTCAGAGAAGCGATCACCAACTACATTGTAGTCGAAGGCCATGTGGGGGAAGGGAGTTGCGGGCTGAATGAGGGCTAGAGACTGAGCACAGCGGCCACTCAACACCTTTATTGCAAACCACAACAGCTAATTAGAGAGAGAGAACAGAAGGGAATGCCTTGCCACAGTGGCAGGGTGGGTGGGGGGGAGATGGGATTGGGGAGGGTGGGAGGGACACTGGGTTTACGGGTGGTGGAGAATGGGCACTGGTGAAGGGATGGGTTCCCGAACTTTGTATGAGGGAAGTATAAGCACAAAAGTGTATAAATCTGTAACTGTACCCTCACGGTGATTCTCTAATTAAAAATAAATAAATTTAAAAATTAAAAAAAAAGAATATTACAAATAGCCAAACGGTCCATAAAAAAAAATGCTATACATCACTAATCATCAGGAACATGTAAATCAAAACAACAATGAGATAACATCTCACACCACAGAGACTGGTACACATCCAAAAGAACAAAAACAACCAGTGCTGGTGCAGATGTGGGGGAAAGGGACTCATTCATTGTTGGTGGGAATGCCGATCGTTCAGCCTTTTTGGAAAACAATATGGGTTTATCTTCAAAAAGCTAGAAATTGAGCTTCTATATGACCCAGCAATATGACTTCTGAGAATATAACCAGAGGGCCCCAAAATGCACATAAGAAACACTATCTGCACATCTATGTTCATTGCAGTACTATTCACAATAGCCAGAATATGAAACAACCCAGATGCCTGAGAATAGATGACTGGGTAAAGAATCTATGGTACATTTACACCACGGAATATAATGCAGCCATCAAGAAAAATGAGGTTATGAAATTTGCTTGTTAATGGATGGACACGGAAAGAACCAGGCTGAGTGAAATTAGTCAGATGGAAAGGGACAGATATAGAATGATTTCACTCATTTGTGGAATATAAAAAACAGAACGGAACAGAGTAGGCTGTCTCTGTGACCGATGAGAAGCAAATGAAATGGATCTTCATCAAGTGGAGCTCCTTTAAGGGGGATTCCTTTGCCTTTTTTCTTCCTGCCTAACATGACAGTACATTGCTGCATGACGTTACAGATTTAAGGTAACAGCATAAGCTAAGAATGGTTGAAAGGAAAAACAAAATCTTGAGTGTGTGGTCATATGGTTCTAGCAGCCATATCAGACCAGTAGTAGAAAGCATTATTACAGACTTAGTTATTAAGAAAAAGTAGTTCTTCAAAATTACATATGCTGCTATTTCATAGACTCCAACATAAAACAAAGCCAACTGGTCTGGATATCTCTATCCAAAGATTGCTGGTGAGCCTCTCAAGAGTAGGACAGGATGTTGTATGTCAGGGAGGTTTGGTACAGTTGTGCAGGTTGGACATTGGTTAAGGTACCTGGCTGAAGAGTGAGTACAATGTTCACCAGGAAGAACCACCTTGAGTTTGTGATACACTAAGAGGAAGTACTGATTTCTAATTTACACACTACTGGTATGTGGGAAATAAGAAGCCTTGATCCCTGGCACCTGGAACAGTACAATTTTTAAATTTGACAGATAACTCCTAAATGATTAATTCTTTCTGAAGTTCACTTTGATCAAAATTTAGTAGCAATAAAATATTTCTAGGTGAATGTAACAGAACCTTCGGCTTTTTTCCTTCTCAGGCATTATATTATTCATTTTTTCATATGTTAAATAAAATCATTTGTTACATTCTGTAATCCTGCAACAACAACAAATCCATCATCTTACTTCCTGCATTTTAAGTATGAGTGCATTGAAATTCTAGAAAGTTATGTCAACTGCTTAAAGAAATATAGCTGGTTAATGATCCCTTCTCTATTCCACCTGCCTTCTCCCCTCTGCTCTTGAGGCAGGCTTCCAGCCATGGAGCAGTCTTT
Source organism: Sorex araneus (assembly GCF_027595985.1). NCBI lineage: Eukaryota > Metazoa > Chordata > Mammalia > Eulipotyphla > Soricidae > Sorex > Sorex araneus. The sequence goes on from NC_073305.1 coordinate 80,126,994, forward strand.
CTGGCCCTTGTATCTACTGTCCTTGGATGTCAACCTCATATTATGTTATTCTATACTCCACAAATGAGTGCAGTCCCTCTATGTTTGTCCCTCTTTTTCTGACTCATTTCACTTAGCATGACACTCTCTATGTCTATCTATTTATAAGAAAATTTCATGACTTCATCTCTCCTAACAGCTGCATAGTATTCCACTGTGTAGATGTACCAAAGTTTCTTTAACCAGTCATCTGTTCTAGGGTACTTGGGTTGTTTCCAAATTTTGGCTATTGCGAACAGTGCTGCAATGAACATATAAGTACAGATGTAATTTCTACTATGCTTTTTTGCATTCTTTGGATATATTCCCAGAAGTGGTATTGTGGGGTCATATGGAAGAAAGAAAAAAGAGAGAGAGAAAGATAGAAAGAAATAGAGAGAAAGAAAGAAAAGGAAGAAAGAGAGAAAGAGAGAAAGAAAGAAAGAAAGAAAGAAAGAAAGAAAGAAAGAAAGAAAGAAAGAAAGAAAGAAAGAAAGAAAGAAAGAAAGAAAGAAAGAAAGAAAGAAAGAAAGAAAGAAAGAAAGAAAAAGAAAGGAAGAAAGAAAGAAAGAAAGAGTGCTGGTAAGCCAAAAATCTTGGACTTGAATCTAAATTTCCCTGGATCTAAGGTGTTTGTTTTTTGTTCTATACTTCCCTAAATACATGAATACTTTGCAATTAGTACATATGTAATAGAGTAGAGCCAGTGAGTCCACAGTTTCCTCTAGATTTCATACCACTACTTGTAATTAGGTCAGATCACTGGGTTCTGTCCATGGGATGTAGGCAGAAGTGATTTTCAGTCATTTCCAGTAATGACCTTTAATAACATCCTAGTGACCACCATAACTTTGCTATTTTTTCAGAGTGACTCTGGGAGCCAGATGCTGATATGTCGGCATGAACGTATGAAGCCTAGCACAGTGGGTAGGGCTTTTGCCTTGCACGTGGCTGACCCAAGTTCGATTCCTGCATCCCTCTTGTAGAGCCTGTCAAGCTACTGAGAGTATCCCGTCTGCACAGCAGAGCCTGGCAAGCTCCCCGTGGCATATCCAATATGCCATAAACAGTAACAACAAGTCTCACGATGGAGACATTGCTGGTGCCCGCTCGAACAAAACGATGAACAATGGGATGACAGTGACAGTGGCAGTGATCCCTAAATTACTGCCTAAAGGAGAATTGCCCTCAAGAGTTGCCCAATTTACATTTGATTACATTAGAAATAAATCACTCTTGTGTTCTTGGAGAATATTTCAGCCTATGCTAGCTAAAATAACAGAAATAAGTTAACATATTTCACATCATTGCTTTTACTGCCAAGGCTATTTTTATAATAACCTTGAGAGATGAGCAAGGAGTATAAGTTCCATTTTATAGACCAGAAAACTGAGGCTTAGAGAAGTGAAATGATTTGCTCAAAACCACACAGTGGGTAGGTGGTCAAACCAAGGTTAGGCATTTGGTATTTTTTCCCCACTGCAATTTTATAACTTCCTAGTTTGGTGTTATAAAAGCAAGCAATAACCTCAGAGCAATGAGGGTCCCCTGTATAGAGTTCTGCAGATTAAATTAAACACCTTGAAAGACTAAAAGGCTAGGTAGTCAGTACAGACAGGTGTAGTGCATTCCGGTGGTTCATATTCTTAAGTCAACAAGCTGCAGGCATCCTGTGACTGATTGGGTGGTCCTGGCAGTTTGGGGGGGGAGTCTTGGACCTAATTCTGAAGCAGAGCAGGCGGGTGTGTAGATTTCCAATCTAAAACCACAGGCTTTGAATTAAAGACAAAAGGTTACATGTTCAGGGTGAAAACCACTAGTATATTCCAGAGAATCAGGACCTTGATTTTCTTTCCCGAGTCCCACATGGCAGTAATCATTCTTCTTTATTTTTTTTTTTTTTTTTTTTTTTTTTTAAATTTTTATTAAATCACCATGTGGAAAGTTACAAAGTTCTCAGGTTTATATGTCAGTTATACAATATTCAAACACCCATCCCTTCACCAGTGCCCATATTCCACCACCAGAAACCCCAGTATACCCCCCGCCCCCACCCCCTACCCCCTACTGTATAACTAATGAATTTCACTTCGTTTTTTCTTTACCTTGATTACATTCCATAATTCAACACAAAACTCACTATAGTTGACATAACTCTCTCTCTCTCTCTCTCTCTTTTTTTTTCTCTTTTTCCTTTTCCCTTTTTTTTTTTTTTTCTTTTTCCCCCTCATCCCCCTTCCTGCGCCTCATAGTATGGTGTACGCCACGCCACGTCGGCCAGCGTGGGGCTTTTGCTTAGTTCACAGTCCAGAGGTGGCTGCTACATTAAAAACCTTCAATATTTCTACAAAAACTTACTGTTATTATTTGGAGTTTCCCCCCAAGTCAGACCTGTTCAAATGGAACCAATTCACATTGCTGACAATTATAAATGTTAAGTCGCGCGGACGCAGCAGCGTCCGCGCGGTTTTGGGTTTCTGTATAAAGTCCAGGGAGAATTCTGCCAGGAATTACATAGCCCAGCTCACAGTCCCAGTGCATTGCTGTAAGAAGTCTCTGAATTCAAAGTCTGTAGGCGCAGAGGGTCCGATTCGCGCTCAGCAGCTCCGGGTTTATCTGGGCCGAGGGCGTGCCGGTTACGCCCCCTTCCCATGAGTTCCTGGGAGCCCCCAAAGTAAAATCCGAATACCTGTGGGTCTGGAATCAGAAGATGGCGCCTGCCACATGGTGCCGCCAGCCCGCCGCTTTCCATGCAGGAAGACAGGGTGGGGGGGGGGGGGGAAAAATCCACCCCCAGCAGCACGGAGTTGTAGCCCAGTTTGGTGTCCCAATGCATTGCTCTCAGGTGCTGCGCTGGATGCCCGAATGTGTTACATCTTTGGAGTCAAAGTCTTTAAGCGCCGCAGAGGGTCCGATTCGCGCTCAGCAGCTCCGGGTTTATCTGGGCCGAGGGCGTGCCGGTTACGCCCCCTTCCCATGAGTTCCTGGGAGCCCCCAAAGTAAAATCCGAATACCTGTGGGTCTGGAATCAGAAGATGGCGCCTGCCACATGGTGCCGCCAGCCCGCCGCTTTCCATGCAGGAAGACAGGGTGGGGGGGGGGGGGGAAAATCCACCCCCAGCAGCACGGAGTTGTAGCCCAGTTTGGTGTCCCAATGCATTGCTCTCAGGTGCTGCGCTGGATGCCCGAATGTGTTACATCTTTGGAGTCAAAGTCTTTAAGCGCCGCAGAGGGTCCGATTCGCGCTCAGCAGCTCCGGGTTTATCTGGGCCGAGGGCGTGCCGGTTACGCCCCCTTCCCATGAGTTCCTGGGAGCCCCCAAAGTAAAATCCGAATACCTGTGGGTCTGGAATCAGAAGATGGCGCCTGCCACATGGTGCCGCCAGCCCGCCGCTTTCCATGCAGGAAGACAGGGTGGGGGGGGGAAAAAAAATCCACCCCCAGCAGCACGGAGTTGTAGCCCAGTTTGGTGTCCCCATGCATTGCTCTCAGGTGCTGCGCTGGATGCCTGAATGTGTTACATCTTTGGAGTCAAAGTCTTTAAGCGCCGCAGAGGGTCCGATTCGCGCTCAGCAGCTCCAGGTTTATCTGGGCCGAGGGCGTGCCGGTTACGCCCCCTTCCCATGAGTTCCTGGGAGCCCCCAAAGTAAAATCCGAATACCTGTGGGTCTGGAATCAGAAGATGGCGCCTGCCACATGGTGCCGCCAGCCCGCCGCTTTCCATGCAGGAAGACAGGGTGGGGGGGGAAAAAAAATCCACCCCCAGCAGCACGGAGTTGTAGCCCAGTTTGGTGTCCCCATGCATTGCTCTCAGGTGCTGCGCTGGATGCCTGAATGTGTTACATCTTTGGAGTCAAAGTCTTTAAGCGCCGCAGAGGGTCCCAATCATTCTTCTTTAGAGAATTCTCTACAGTGTACAAAATACTTCTCCATTATCTCATCTTATACTCACAAAATGTATTCATGACTCCCCTCACCACTCCCTCCATCCTTCTGCCCCAGTGGAAAAACTCAAAAAGGTAGATTTGTTCTAACATGATTACAGAACCTGGCTTCTAATAGTATTTTTTAATTGAGCACATACTACATATATTATCTTGTTAAGTCCCACAGCAGTCCATTAAGACTGGTATTACCAGACCTATTTATGGTGAAGATTCTGAGGAGTGAGAGCTTAAAAATAGATTGATAGAGGGACTGAAGCCATTGGTACAGCAGTTGTGGTGTTTTCCTTGCATGTGACCTGGGCTTTATCCCCTATACCCAGTATGGTCCCCCAAGCCTGTCAGGAGTAATTCTTGAGTGCCCAGCCAGGAGTAAGATCTGAGTACTGCTGGATGTGGCCCCCAAATGAAAACAACCAGAACAATAGCAACAAAAAGATTAGAGATGAAGGCTTCCAGTGGGAATTTATAAAACCCCTACAAGAAGTCTCAAATCATCATCATCATCATCATCATCATCATCATCATCATCATCATCATCATCATCATCATCCCATTGATCATCGATTTTCTCGAGCATTCTCAGTAACATTTCCATTCGTCCTAGCCCTGAGATTTTAGAAGCCTCTCTTTACTCGTCCTTTCCAATGGTGTTGCATTAAAGGCTCTTTCAGGGTCAGAGAAATGAGACCCAGCATTATTACTGGTTTTGGCATATAAATACACCAAGGGGAGCTTGCCAGGCTCTCCAATGCAGGCAGGAAACTCTCGGTAGCTTGCCAGGTTCTCCAAGAGGGAGAACTAGGCTATAAGATGTCGCTTATGGGAGCTTGGGTTTGCTGTGTAATCCCATCAATGGCCAACATCCAGAGACTATAAAATAATAATAATAAAATTTCTCATTATTCTGTAACTCCTGCCTTTCTCTATGATTATATATTAGATTCCAACAAAGTACTTGAGCTATTAGAAGTTAGACTGAATAGAGAATATGGAAAAGCTAAAAGTTTAAAAAAAAGTTAAACTTGATATAGCATAACAAATTACTCTTAAAACATTACATTTGTTTTCCTGAAAGACATAAGAACATTTTGAAAAGATTAGTCCAGGGTCCAGAGATATAGTACAGCACCTTACAGCACCTTATTGAGTTGGCATATTCGATATGTCAAAAACAGTAACAACAAGTCTCACAATGGAGATGTTACTGGTGCCCGCTTGAGCAAATCAATGAACAACAGGACGACAGTGCTACAGTGCATCTTTGGAATCTGAATCTTTCTCTTTCTTCCACCCGCATCCTAGCCCAGGCTACCATTACCATTCTAGTTAAGAGTTAGCTAGCAACAAAGAATCCATTGAATTGCCTTCATGAAGTCAAAAGGAGGGATTTGGGGGCCAAGGAGACTAGCTCAAAGTCTCATGCCTGAGACCCCAAATTAAACCCCCAGATCAGCACAGCCGTCAGCACTGTGGGCTATAGCCCTGGTAGCCCCAAACTGTACCACCAGAATGAATTTTACCAGAAGTGGCTCAGGCCCTAAGCACCTCTAGGGAATTTCCCCCAAAATCAATGTTTTAATTTAATTTTTAAAGCATGGGGATTTTCCAATCTTAGAGGGATACATATGCATATATATATATATATATATATATATAAAAGTTTGACCTTTAACAACATGTTAGTGATCTCTTGATCTCTTATAGAAGGGCTTAATAGCCCCGGGGTGGAATACAACAACCTCCATACTCCTTCTTCTAAGCGTACTTTTTTGTACCATTTCCAGCGTTTTTTCCATAACAAATGATACAAGATATATTATTTCGGTTCTGCTTTGGGGCAGGGATTGGGGTTCAGGGTGGAAACATTTGAAATATGATGATGGACAATGGAATACTATGCAGCTGTCAGAAAAGACAAAGTCATGAACTTGACATACATGTAAAGTATCATAGAAAGTATCATGGAAAGTATTACAACATGGAAAGTATCATGCTAAGTGAAATGAGTCAGAAAGAGAGAGACAGACATAGAAGAATTGCACTCATCTGTGGAATATAAAACAACAGAATGGAAGACTAATACCCAAGAATAGCAGAAATAAGTGCCAGATTTGCTCCATGGCTTGTAAGCCGGCCTCACATGCTGGGGGACAGGGCAGCTCAGATAGAGAAGGGAATACCAAGCAAAACTGGTGGGAGGACCCACTTGGGATGGGAGAGGCGTGCTCAGAGCAGACTATAGACCGAACAAATTGACCACCCAAGACCTCCATTGCTAACCACAACACCCCAAAAGAGAGAGGGAACAGAGGGGAATGCCCTGCCAAAGAGGCAAGATGGGGATGGGGATGGGGTGGGAGTTGGTGAGAGGGATGATGGGGTCATCAGCGGAGGACGGGCACTGGTGGAGGATTGATACTCAAGTTGTATATGACTGAAACACAAGCACGAGACTATGTAAACCTGTATCTGTACCTCCACGGTGATTCATTAATAAAAAAAATGAAAAATGGTGATGGGAAGGTGTAATGGTGGTGGGATTGGTGTTTGAATATTAAATGTAATGAAACATTGTGAACTACTTTATAATATAAAAAAGATAAAAAATGGAAAAGAGGGAGGTTAAAATCTTAATAATGTCCATCCAATTATTGGGATGTCCCACAAATAATCCAAGTAACTTCTGGTAACTTTTTTAGCCATAATCTACTTTATACTTTTTGCAACCTCTTGTTCTGTTTGATTGTGTCACCATTCAAAGGAAGAGAATCCACAATTTCTGTGGTTTCTTTTGTGGAAAGCAGTTTCTACTTACAGATATTGTTTTAGGTACAGCTGTCAAGAAACATTTTTTGATTGCAATGCAAGTGCCAGACATTAAAGATATATGTTTATTATAAATTAATATTGTTGATTTAGAACCCTGTGTATATTTTAGGAGTATAGTTATACCTCTTTAGATACAATGGTCTCAGGCTACCGACCACTGGAGTACCAATGACCCTCCATAACTGTTCACTGCACCCTCTCCATCTTTGATTAATCTCCCTACCCTCTCCACTCTTGATACAACTCCTTATTCCTTCTTGGTAACCTCAATTCGGTGGTCAGAATTGAAGAGTTTATTTGGTTTTGACTATTCTGTCATGTTTCATATTCTTTTTTTTATTATTTTTGGGTCACACCCAGTAATGCTCAGGAGTTACTCCTGCCTCTGCACTCAGGAATTACTCCTGGCAGTTCTCAGGGGACCATATGGGATGCTGGGAATCGAACCTGGGTCGGCCGCGTGCAAGGCAAGCACCCTACTCGCTGTGCTATCGCTCCAGCCCCTCATATTCTTTCTTTATATTCCACATATGAGTGGAATCATTTGGCATTTGACATGTTCTTTCTGACTTCTTTTGCTTAGCGTGATTCCCCACCCCCTAGCACAGTGGGTAGGGCATTTGCCTTGCACTTGGCCTACCCGGGTTTGATTCCTCCGTCCCTCTCGGAGGGCCTGGCAAGCTACCGAGAGTATCTTGCCTGCACGGCAGAGCCTAGAAAGCTCCCCATGGCATATTCGATATGCCAAAAACAGTAACAACAAGTCTCACAATGGAGACATTACTGGTGCCTGCTTGAGCAAATCGATGAACAATGGGATGACAGTGATACAGTGCTACAGTTGTTGCAAATGACACATTTTCTTCTTTTCTTGTCACTGAACAGTATAATATATGTGGTGTACATACTGAAAACTCTAATATTACATATGTATGTATATCACCATACCACAATTTCCTACTAACTCAACTATCACTGTACTCTTGGGAATTTCTACATCTTGACTAAGGTAAATAGTATTGCAATGAACAGAGGAGTGGTGAACTAGCATTTTTGTTTTGTTTTGTTTTGGGGGGCACACCCAGCAGTGTTCAGGGTTTACACCTGGCTCTGTGCTCTGGGATCACTCCTGGTAGGCTTAGGGACCATATGGGTGCCAGGGATCAAGTCCGAGTTGGCTGTGTGCAAGGCAAGCTCTCTACCCACTGTACTATCACTCTGGCCCTTTGGATTAGCATTTATATATTTTGGGGATAGATACTAAGAAGCGGAATTCCTGGACCACATATGGTCCACCATAGGCTTATTTTTCAGCTTCATACTTGTTTTCCAAAGAGTAGCAATTTAAGTTTCTATCAACAGCATAAAAGGGTTCCTTTTTCACCAACAAATTTCTGTTGTTTCTTTTTAAAACACACATTCTTCTAAGTGCAAGGTGATATCTCATTGTGGTTTAAACCTGCATTTCCATGATAGTAAGTGATGATGAATATCTCTTCATAATCCTGTTCACTATCTGTTTGTCTTCTTTAGAGAGGTGTCTATTCAAATCCTGATATTAGCCTTTGCCTGACACATAATATGCAAAAATGTTCTTTCACTCACTGTGCCTCTTTTTGGATTCTTGTTGTTTGTTTACCAGGGGGCTGAGGAGGGAAAAGTGGAGAGAAATAGAGTTAATATGCTGATTCTCTTGGTTTGGGGGTCAAACACTGAGATGTTCGGGGCTTACTCCTGACTCTGTGCTCAGCATTTGTACTTGGCAATGCTGGACAACCACCTGTGGTTCCAGTGATTGAACTTGGGTCAGCTGCTAGCAAAGCAAGCACCTTACCTACTGTACTATTTCTCCAGCCCCAGATATGTTCTAAAAAATTTGTTTTGTGGTGCTAGGGATCAAACCCAGAGTCTCAAACATGTGAGAGAGGCAGCATGTGGACCCCATCTTTTCATTTTCATGGTTTCTTTTGCTATTCAGAAATTTTTAGTTGTTAATAGGTACAATTTATTTATTTTTGATTTCTCTTCCCTTGTCATTTGAGTGACATTTAACTTCTGATTGCCAAGATATCTATTTCAAAGACTCCCATTAGGAACAAACACATCAACAACTACAATGAAATAGAGGCCCAGGCTGCCCTGCCAGGAAAGTGGCCCTTTCAGAAAGTCCTGGATTGGGACAGGGCCATTTGCCTTGCATGTGGCTGACCTGGTTTTGATCCCTGGCATCCTGTATGGTCCCCTAAACCCACCAGGAGTAGTTCTTGAGTGCAAAGCCAGGAATAACTCCTGAGCATCACCAGGTAGCCCTGCTTTTTTTTCTCCTTCTAAATCCCCACACCTATGTTTTAAGGTCACCAATAAAGAGTAAACCTGTGGAACTCTAGGGACAGTTCCAATAACCTCAATCGTAATAAAGACAGAGGCCTAGATTCTCTCTCTGTCTCTCTCTCTCTGTCTCTCTCTTTCTGACCTCTCTGTACAGCTCCAGACATGCCCTGTTCCCTCTAAGGCTTATGAATAATAAATCTTGTACCTTCAAGTTTCCCTAAACTTTGGTTGTTAAGACCTCTTTTGCAGTTATAATATGAACCCACAAATGTACCACACCCTGGATAAGAACCCCAACTCTAGCACACTCCAAACACGAAGCCCAAATCTAGTAAAACATTGCTTATAGGTTGGTAAATGTCTTTGGGGCCTCCTTATAGATAGTTTGGGTCCAGTGAGTGCCTCATGTCAGACTCCAAGAGTTATTTTAGTCTGGCTTTGTTCATTCTCTCACTTTTTAAATTTATATTTCACATATGAGTGAATTTATTTCATACTTGACATTGTCTTTCTGATTTGTTTTTCTTAGTATGAGCCCCTCCAGTTCCATTTACGTTGTTGAAAATGGCAACATTTACTCTCAATCACTGAGATGACAAGAGACTGCCTCCTATAGCTTCTTTTTCTAGGGTGGCCAGAATCTCCATGCTTGGGTGTCCTCCCAACTCTGGGTCTCTTTCTCTGATTCAGGCCTGTATATCTTCTCTCTTTTTTGGTCAAGCTCCTAGGCATTTTGGCCACAACCTAATGAGCCTGAATGTGACAAGGACCAGTTACTTCTGCATGCAGTTAGTTCTACTCTTGGCTGTGGTTGTGTTTTCATTTAGCACTTTGTTAAAGGAAACTCAGGCTTTTGAGAAGGGTAACTGAGGGTTTCCTTCTAGGCCTCCATTGTTCAACTCCAGGGCACTGATCACTTTGCACTCTCTACTCCTGTACCCTGACCAGCACTCGACTCAGTTAGGTCTTTCTTTTATTTTTGTTGATTATTACAGTTACTCATAAACTAATTATCTCTTCTGATCTCATTCTTCTAAATTGCTCTCCCATGCAACAGTGATTTACTCAAAATATCATCAAATGAATAAAGCCACTTCATTCGTTATCAAGTGGTTTCTCTTTGACCACTTAATGTAGACTATCAGGTACTTAATGCTGTGTCATCTAATAATTCTCCAGATTTGCCTCTTCCTAGATGCCTTGACATCAATAGCGATAATTCAGTCCTTTTGTATTGACTAGACTACTGCTGACTATCACTATATCACTGTCATCCTGTTGCTCATCGATTTGCTCGAGCAGGCACTAGTAACGTCTCCATTATGAGACTTGTTGCTGTTTTTGGCATATTGAATACACCATGGGTAGCTTGCCAGGCTCTGCCATGCAGGTGGGATACTCTCAGTAGCTTGCTGGGCTCTCCGAGAGGGGCAGAGGAATCGAACCCGGGGCAGCCGCATGCAAGGCAAATGCCCTACCCGCTGGGCTATCTCTCCAACTCCCTGCTGAGTAAATGTTTGATTTCCTTCTGTATCTCTCTCTTTCTATACTCCAATGCCCATCTGCCTTTGCTCCACATTTTCTGTGTCCTTCACAAAACCGGAATCTGTATCACTCCTGAATGTTCTTAAAGGCTTGATTCAGACCCCAACTCTTCCAGAAAGTCTTTGTAATACCCCTGTTCACTCTGAAAGGTGACTGTGCTTGGGGCAAGATATTCCTGGCATCTCCACTAATGCTGATATTGTGCAGTAGCCAAGATTATAGTTGTCCTTCGTATCATGTTGGTTCACTGGACTCTATAATCTATAGGAGAAGGCTCAGGGTATAGGCACACAAAAGACACCCACCCTCAAGAACTCACTGAGAGAAAAAAAAATCCAATACAATGGGAAAAAAGGGGGTCTCAAGAGAGTGGCTGACTTCAACAAAGAAGTTAAATAGATTCAAAGAAGAAATGGGGCTTCATGTTGAAGGGAGAAGAAAATGGGTGGAAGCAGTCTGGGGGAAAAGGTTACACCCCTAATAACTCATTAGAAAACTTCACATTTCTATTTCTGAGACTTTATGCTTTGCTGGTCTAGAGGTGTTTCTTTCAGGGGGGGGAAATGCTTCCACTATGAATGCAATAGTAGTTCCACTGGCTTGGAAGTTAAACCTGCCATCTGTCCACTGTGGGTTTGTTATGCCTCTGACTCAACAGGCAAAGCTGGTTGGGGTCACTGATATGACTACTGAGTTAAATTGAATCGGTTCCCCACACTGAAAGGAAGGAAGAGTATGAATTATAAACAATCCCATAGGACACCTCTAAGTATTACCATATCCTGTGATTAAGGCCAATGGAAAGTTACAGCAATTCAATCCAGGCAGGATGACGAATGTCTTGGGTTTCTCTTGGAGGAAGGTTTGGATCACCCTCGCTGGTAAAGATCCATGAGCAGCTGACGTGGTTGCAGACAGCAAAGGGAATGCAATGCAGAACGAGTAGCTGAAGAATGGGCCACCTACAGTAGCTGCTATAGATAATTGCCATGGATAGTTACAGAAATGAGGACTTTCATTGCCACGAGTCTTCCTTCTTATTTGGGTAGGATGACATTTGCCTGGATGTGACAGAGGAGAGGGATGGCTGCTCCCCCTCCATTCCTCTTCCCCGAGACACACTTTCTGTGACATCTGGGCCTCACTCCCCAGCATCTCTTCCCTGTCAATTAAATTCTGCCTCCTTGGTTGGGGTCACTGATATGACTACTGATATGGCGGGAGCTGAGCTATTCAAAGAAAATGTAGTTCACATACATTCAAGAAAAAGTGTAGTGAGAATTTTCCAGAGCAGTGACTGTAGAAAGATGAGTCAGTCACAGATTTGTACCCTCCAGTGGTTTCACAGTCTAGTAGCAAAGCAAATATGTTTTCTATTTTCTGGTTATATTTGTCTGTGTTGACACAGTGTTCAGGAACAGTTAGAGGGGAGCAAAGGTACCCACTTTTGTTTGAGGCTTCTGAACCCATTTTAGCCTAGCCAGCTCATCTGGCTTGTCACTGCCAGGAATAACGGCTGCTTTAGTGCAGCCCCCTTCCTCCCAGAAACAGATCCTTCTAGATTTGGAGCCTTGAAACCGGAACCATTATGACTCGCATGACCCCATGGCTGAATTTCACCAGCCCCCCTTCTGAATTTCTTCTTGGTCAATGTCCTGTTTTTTTCCTGGTACTCCTGGTTGGAGGTTATGCAACTCAGGAGACAGGATGTGGCACTTGGAAAGAGTGAAATTTCAGTCTTGGCCTTCCAGGGGCAGCTAACTCCAAATCACACTACATATTTTTTTTCAATAGCAATGCACCTCAAGGTCCTTCTGAGAAAGTCTGCAGGTTGGCATCAAAAGTGTTAAAATATGTGCATTTCTCAATATGTGCATTTGTCTCTAGACAGGGTAATATGACTCAGCAATAAAGGCGAAAGAATGTCAGTGTGCAATAATGTGGATGCTTCTAAAAATTATCATACAATTAGCCAAGGGTAAAAGTTTGCCTACTGTAGGATTCTATTTCTATAAGATGTGGGAAAATGCAAACTAATTTGGAGTGACAGAAAACAGAGCAGTTGTTGCTCAGGAAGGGGTAGGGTGGAGAGAGTGTGATTACCAAAGGGCATAGAGAAATGCATGAGGGTGACTAATAGGTTCATTATCTTGATTGTGGAAATGGTTTCTTGGGCATGTATATATGTCAAAAATTATAAAATTGGGCACTTTACATGTGTGCAACTTATTATATATCAATTTTATCTTCATATGTCTGTTTAAAAACTTTTAAATGTGTATACATTTTGACCCAATAATTCCATTCCTACTAACCTTTCAAAGGAAATAATTGAAGTGCACAATTTATGTTCGAGCTCTCCGTCACATTGTTTGGAATAGTGAAAAAGTTAAATGAGGGGGCATGGTTAAAGAAATTAATGCTTAAATAAATTCCAGATGATGGAAGCAAATGATGTATGCCTTTAGAAGAACACACTCTAAACTTGCAATGATGAAGAAAGTGGGAAAACTGCAAACCAGTATGATCACACTCTTACAAAATAAGGATACCTGTAAAAGAAAGACCACAATAGTCATTTCTAGGTAATGCATGAGGTCACGGGGATTTTTTTATTTTCCCCACTATGCTTTTGCATATTATTAACATTTTCTACTTCTGAAACTTAAAAGCAGAAAATTTTAACAGCATTTATTTATTTAATTGAATACTCTTCTTTGATATAATACCAAAACTCAAAACATAAAACATAAAAGTCATGTGTGTGTGTGCGTGCGCGCGCTTGTGTGTGTGTAGGCTCCCACAGCAACATTATTCTGGGGAGATGTTGCAGGGAGCAGGGCTTTCTCTCTGCTGTCTCCTCTCCGATCGATATGTATTGTTTTTTGTCCCTCCAGAGGAGAACTTGAGAACACCTGTGCCCAGGATCTTGTAATCCTCTCTGGTGACCTTTCTCACTGCCTGGTTCATGTACAAAGAGGTCACTTTCTGTCTGAACTGTTGGTGGCAAAAACTGAAAGATAGCTGTGGCCAGATCGTGGAAGCCTGGGTGTTGGGAAGGAAGCAAATTCAGGTTTTCTTAGCTCCTTCCCAGTTCTGTTCCCTCTGGTTAAGTATAGCTTCTAGAAGCACGCAGGAAGCAAACTGTTAACCACTGTCATCTTCCCTAGGTCACATGTATGCCCTTTGATTCAGAATTTTGAGTGGTTCTATGTCTCCCTCTGGCCTATGTGACTTGCTGTGTCTTGTTGAGAGACAGAAAGAAAGAGAGAGAGAGAGAGAGAGAGAGAGAGAGAGAGAGAGAGAGAGAGAGAGAGAGAGAGAGGGAGAGAGAGGGAGGGAGAGAGGGAGAGAGGGAGGGCGAGAGAGAAGACAGATCCGAGTGAATGGAGGAATGGAGGGGTATATTGGGTGGTGTTCATGCTTATATTTGTATTTATTCATAAGCGCTTATTATAGGAATGGAGGGGTATATTGGGCGGTGTTCATACTTATATTTATATTTATTTATTCATAAGTGCTTACTACCAGGCACTCATCTAAATTCTGGGTATTCAGTTTTAGACAGGACAGAAAGCAATTTTTCCTTATTACAGTTTGCATTCTAAAAGAAAATGATAATGTACATTTTATACAGCAAATTTTCCTAGATTTTGGTATCAGAAACATGGGATAGTGTTAAAAATTAAGATCTCCAGTAACTTTTGATTATTTAAGTCAGAGCTATTGATATTTACACTAGAAATTCATTTAAAATTAGACTTATTTATACATGAAAACTAAAGACTACAACAATATAACAGTTATTTTAGCCAAATAACTGGGACTGTAAAGGGGGACAAAGGGTCAGGAGGACACTGTTGGCAGCTATGGTGCAGTGACATTTTATGCCAAAAGCATTTATATTAGCATGACTATAAATCATGGTGCCTAAATAATGTAATCTTATATGTTTTAGTATAAAATACATAATGTAAAGACTGATTTTTCCAAAACATAGAGAAGAGTAACATCTTTTTATGTTCTCACTGTAAATACATGTAGATTTTCACATCTTCTTCTGCATTCAATCTGTGTAGAAATATTGTTCTGACTGAAGTGTATGAACAGAACCCGGTTTTCACACAAATAGTTGGAAAAGGTAGGGCAATTTTAATAGCCTATATTTATTTAACTGAATGCTCTTCTTTGATATCATATCAAAACTGAACATACAGTTGTTTCTTACAGGTAAGTTGCATGTCAGATCTGAACCTCTATTAAAATTCTACTTCATTAGGATCTGTTTGTCTGTCTTGAATTTTGAAAGTATCTTATCCATGTGTCATGGACTGATTGAAAGCACAGGCTCACCAAGTATCAAAATTAGTCATGTATGGGCTGACAAAATGTAAAGCATTTCTCTATCCAATCCCCCAAATCAAATAGACTAAAATCCCTGAAAAACTCATCAGGGCATTCTGGAATTTAGAATGTACAAGTTTTTGAAAATGCTTAAGTCTGAATGACAATAATTGTCATTCTTTCAAAAATTTATTTCATTAAAGAAAAAGAGCTAGTTAAGCTACTCAAACAATTGCATGTGTATAGCCATTATACTCTGCTAGGTGATAGAAAACCATGTGTATATTTCTCAGACTACAGAAAAGACTCAAGTCAAGAATCAAAAGATAAAAATACACAGTTAGCTCAGGGACGTTCTTAAGTAAAACTAGCGCGAGCGCGAGTGCGTGTGTGTGTGTGTGTGTGTGTGTGTGTGTGTGTGCATGCAAATGCGTGTGTATGTATGGTGTGTGTGAAGGAATGCAATATCTGATAGTGTAGCTTGGTGCTACTAACTTGACTTATGGAAAGATGTCATCAGTTTATCCACCATTGGTTTTGTACCGTCAATACAAATGACAACAGGGGAAATGAAAATAACATCTTTGCATCATTATAAAAATAGTTCTAATGAGTCTCAAACAGAGTCAGGAGTTTATACACCACAGCTGAGAACTACTGGTATAGATTATTTAGATATTAAAGGCAACAGAGATAATTCTATTAACGATGAGCTACAGGGGGAGAGATGAGAGTGGGCTCAGTACAAACTGGGTGGTCAAAACAGGCTTCAAGGAGCAGGTGATTTTTTTTTTTTACACATAAAATTTTTAAAATTTATTTATTTACATATAACTGAGTTTAGTTGGCACAAGAAAATGATTTTTATGACAACTTACAAGAAAACAACTTTGAAAAAAATCGTTAGGGATTCTGGGGGAAAATGTTACACAATTAAACACCTCTTAGCAAGACTGAAAGTAGGTATACACGTGATGAACAGGAGCTGTTTAGTAGTATCTATGGATACTATGTTTATTTTTATTCAATTCCTCAATTACATTTTTCCACCCTAGTCCAAGGTACTTAAATCATTGTTGAAAATGTATTATATCCTTAATATGACAAAATTATAAAATATGAGCAGGTGATTTTTGAACAAAGGCTTAAAGGAGTTGAGGAGATGCACCTAGTAGCATCTCGGAAAGCAACATTCAAAGAATAGCAACTGCCAAAGCTCTACGGCACACTGAGCATATTATGGTACAAGCAAGAGAGCTGAGGTGACTGGTAGAAAATGAGATTTCAAAGGAGACAATGTTTTGTGGGAGCCTCAGGCCACTGGAAATAACTTGGGCTTTAGCTCTGAGTCAGCTAGAGAACCACCATTGAAAGTTTCGAGTAGAGAGTGATGTGACCAGTTTCTGCAGCAGATGTGGGTGAAGCAGAATAGGAATTTAGTCAGATTTTTTTGTGTTTGTGTATTTAAATTTTATTTTTTATTGGTTAACATTCTGTGGTTTACAAGTCTGTCAGTCATGGTTTTTCACACACAAAATTCCAACAATACGCCCCAGATTGCATAGTTTTAAGGTTTATCATTAATTAATCTTTGAGTATTATAGTAGGTATTTAAGAGGAATTTTCTGAGACAATTAAATGAAGGTACCAAATGATGGTGAACTTTTGGCCTAGGGTTTCCAAACTGACAATGTCATGTAAGAGGGGAGCATAATTGAGGGAAAAGAGAAGGTGGATTGGGTAAAACATAAGGACAGAGGTGGAGGGTCTTGGACACTTTGGTGGTAGAGATGAGGGATCTGTGTACATCAAAATCATAAACATTCAGCACTATTCACTATTATAAATGTGACCCAAACTATACTAATCAAAATTTTTAAAAATGAGTTTTACCAGAGAAGGGGCTGGAGCGATAGCACAACAGTAGGGTGTTCGCTTCCTCCGCCCCTCTCAGAGAGCCCGGCAAGCTACCAAGAGTATCCCGCCCGCACGGTAGAGCCTGGCAAGCTACCTGTGGCGTATTGGATATGCCAAAAACAGTAACAATAAGTCTCACAATGAGAGATGTTACTGGTGCCCGCTCGAACAAATCAATGAGAAATGGGATGACAGTAACATGACAGTCACCAGAGGAGGGGGTAAAGGGGAGGGATGGAAGGAGATCGCAGGATGGTGGGGGATGCTGACTCTTTGATGGGTATAGAGTTGTAAGCCTGAAACTCATTTTTTTGCAACATTGCAAATTACTGAAGTACTTAAATAAAAATCAGAAAAGAAAAAGAAAAGTATGTTGAAGAACAAATGACCTTCATTCCTATGCTTATTAAGGAAGAGGGCTGTGTTAAATAAACACCCTAACGACTGACTAAAGGGTTTAAGGAAATAAAACACGTTTCTTTCTCTTATTACTTATATTTCTGCGGCTTTGGTGGAAAGGGGAGCTTAGAATGACTATTTGGAATCAATGAGACAATCAATATAGGTCACTCAGAGTGGGGTGTGACTGTCAGCCAGCTGAATTAGTGCATTTCAGTCTCTCCTGCAGGTGGATTTTGGTGAAGGCAAGCTTACAAGGCCCCTGCTCTCCTAACTAAATTATGAGTTTGTAAATACAAAGATCAGATGCACTGTTCTGTGATTTATTCAAAAAAAGGCCAAGAAACATAGCCTTTGATCCCAAGTGCACCAAACTGGTCTCAGGGCTGCTGAACCCTGGCCCAAAACATTCTGTTGGGGCCTGTAAATGGAACCAAATTTGGGACTCTAGAAATGAGGGTCTTGGACACAGTAGGTCCTTCAGTCGCCAATATTGGGATCACTTGTTGGGGGAAAGAGGTTTGTTAACATCATAGATTCCTGGACCACCTTGAGAATCTTCAGTTGTTCTTGAACTTCTCCAGGCCTTTAGAGAAGGGGAAACTTAATAGAAAGTCAGAAAGTGAGCTGTATCCCAGTGCTTGCACCTGGTAGTTCTATTGCTGCATTTATTTTTATTGTCCAGGAGTCTTAACACATTAGATCTATGGAGTGGTTTTGTAGTACCAGGACAGGCACCAGCCCAAGCATTGTGGGAGATGTGACTGGGGTAATGTCAAGCTCTAGTAAACATTTTTACTTTAACATTATATATATATACACATATATGTGTGTATATATATATATATATATATTCTTGGTAGGTCAACAGTGACAGTCTCTTTTATTTACCTTTTACTTCTCAAGTCAGCTGCTGACCTAATATTAATATGAAGCCTCTGAGAGACAACAAAATTGCCCTCTTCACTAGCCCAGACTCTTGTTTGTTTTGTGTTCACACCTAAGATGGGTAAATGTAAATGGCTCCTGCTTCTCCTGAAATGAATGGAAGTGTCTTAACAGATCTCACCAAGTTCCAACAACTTACAGACACCTCCATTGGAATTCTGTCTGTGATCTGGGATGACTTATAGTAGGACTAAATCCTTTTTTTTAAATACAAAAGCCCAGCTCAATATTCAGATAATTTTCCTGTGCATTCCTTAAGTAAAAAACTGACTTGAGACAATGCATAGTTCATTTTTTTGCATATAGAAATGAAACAAATTTTTGTATGTTGACTTTGTACCCAACTAACTCTCAGTTTTAATTTGTCGTTACTGGGTGCATTTTAGTGGATTCTGTATAGACTATCATGTCTAGGTGCTTTTTAGTGGAATCTATATGTATAACCACGTCATCTTCAAAAGTGATAATTTAACTTGCCACTTTTCAATTTGGATCCCTTTTCTTTTTCTTGTATGATTGCTGCTGCCAAATCAGATAAGACATCCTTGTCTGTACCTGATCTCAGAGAGAATACTTTAAGTTTTTCACCATTAAGAATGATACTGAAAGTGGAGCCACTATAGACACCCACCACTATCTTGAGTAAGGTTCCTTCCAATCCTAATTGTTAAAGTTTTTTTTTAAATCATGAATGGATGCTGGATTTTGTTAAAAGCTTTCTCTGCATCAATTGACATGATCATATGACTTTTTGTTTTTACTTTTATTAGTGAGGTATATTATGCTAATTGATATGCATAGGTTGAACCATTCTTGTATCCCTGGGATGAATCCCACTTGATCATGATATAAGGTCTTTTTTATATGCTGTTGGACTTATTTTACTAAGATTTCATTGAATTTTTTGCATCAATATTCATTAGAGTAATTCAAAGAAAAATGTTAATAGTATCTCTATCTACCATGGGTATTAGTATATTGTTGGCTACATAGAAACTGTTAGGAAATATTTATGTTTCTTCAACATTTTGGAAGAGCTTGAAGAATAAAGCTATTAAGCATTCTGTGAAGGTTTGATAGAACTCATCAGTGAACCTAACTTAATCAGAGCTTTAGTTCTTGGGGATATTCTTAACTACTATTTCAGTTTCCCTACTCATGATTGGCCTGCTCAGGTTTTATATTTCCTCATCATTCAGTATTTTAGAGATTACATGATTCTAAGAATTTGTCCATTTCTTCTAGTTTCTTCAGCTTAACAGCATACACACCAAAACCTTAGTGTCCTCTGAAGCACTGTATGAGGAACCATCAGTTAGTAATCCAATTCAATAAGTGATGCTTTTCTTGAATTATCAACAATAGTTATTGCACTTTACGAAGGCAATAAGCTTAAAACGTTCCTGTGCAACAGTGGCATGGTGGGTGTGACCTCCAGGGTGGCTTGCCCAGATCCCAGACCCCTGGACTCTGCAAAGCCCCCTCCCCAGCTGAGTCCCCCTTGGAGTGCCTGGCCAAAAGAGGGCCCTGTAAGTCTCAGGAGCATGTCAGAGGGAATTACAAGCATTGAGCAGGCACCAAAGTGGCCCCTCCACCAACAGGTACAGGGACATGGTGGGCATGGCCTCTGGGTGGCAGCAGTTATTATTCCCTTTCCCAGCACTTTGAACTCACAACTCAGCCTCCATAACCTAATTCTAAAGAGGACATCCTGGCTAACCCAAACACATTAGGCCATAGATCACTAGCCTATTCTAATCAAAATACCCCCTAAAACTCACCAAAATAACAGTGAACACAAGGATCTAAGTAAGCATTATGTAAAAGAACACATCCCCTAAATCTGCATTAGTGGCCCAACATAAGGCAAAGAGGAGCACCAAAGAGTGAGTATTCTTAAAGGGGAAATAGGAGACCATCATTGACCAAGCCCAGCTAGAATCCTTTCTTGCAGCAAGAGGGGGGTCACTAATAGTTCACTGATAGTGAACACCTCCATACTACCACAACAACATGAAGAAACAGTGCAGATCCCTACCACGAGGAGTGGATGAAGAAAAGAACCCTGAAGCCTCAATAGGAAATTCCCACAAGTATAATCTCTCCGATAAAGAATTCAGAGATGAAATGTTGAGGATGTTCAATAATCTCAAAGAAATGGTGGAACAGGCATCCAGTGAATTAAAGGAAGCATGAAAGAAAGAGTGGGACAACCAATAAAATACAGGAAGAAATGATAGCAGAAATAAGGAAGATACAAACAGAAGTGTCACTAATAAAAGATTCGGTAGATGAAATTAAAAACTCAGTGGGCACCTTAACAGTAGAAATATAACAGCTGAAGACAGAATCAGTGAGCTTGAAAAAGAGCTACAGAAAGCATAAAAGTAACAAGATATAATGGGAAAAGACCTCAAAATAGCACTTGGGTGAATAATAGCCCTAGTGGACGAATTCAAGAGGGACAACATAAGAATCATCAGAGTACCAGAAGGACAGGGAGGCAACCCCAATGAAGCAGCAATAGTTAAACGTATCACAGCTGAGAAGTCCCCAGAGCTGAAGAATGTAGGCATCCAGATCCAAGGAGCCCGAAGGCTACCAGCTAAGATACCCTAATAAAAATGACTCCAAGAGACATCATAATCAGAATGACAGATACCACAGATAGAGGTACAATACTTCAGGGAGTAAGGTCAAAGAATAAAATCACATGCAAAAGAGCACCCCTTAGATTTATAGCAGACTTATTAGAGGAAAGCATCTGAGCCCAAAGACAATGGTGGGATAAAGTGAAAAAACTCAATGAAATGAATGCCTCACCAAGAATTCTTTATCCGGATAAACTCTCACTCAAACTCAAAGGAACAATACACCATTTCATGGATAGACAATAGCTCAGGAACTTCATAGACTCAAACCAACCTTAAAAGGACTAAAGGGGCTACTTTAAGACAAGAAAAAAGAACTCTACAAGCATTAAAAACCTCTACAGAAAGTTGGCACAAAACCCCGTGACAATAATCTCTCAATGTCAATGGTCTAAATGCACCAATTAAGAGATACAGAATAGCAAAATGGATTAAAAAACTGAACCCAATATTCTACTGCCTATAAGAAACATATCTTGGGGTTGGAACGATATCACAGTGGATATAGCATTTGCCTTGCAAGCGTCCAACCCAGGTTTGATTCTCAGCATACCATATGGTCCCCTGAGCGCCACCAGGGGTGATTCCTGAGTGTAGAGCCAGGAGTAACCCCTATGCATCACTGGGTGTGACCCAAAAAGCAAAAAAAAACCAGAAACATATCTTAACAGTCAGAGCAAATACAGACTTAATGTCTAAAGATGGAAAACAATCCTTCAAGCAAACAACTCCCTCAAAAAAGCTGGGGTAGCCCTACTAGTATCTGACAACATAGATTGTGGAATATAAAGTAGCTGAAAGGTACAAGCTTACAATGTTGTGATTCCTGGCAGACATTTCACTAGACTTAGTTACTAAAATACAGAAATCCAAAACTATGCTGCTGCTAGTGCGGCCTCCTGACCTCATATCTCTTCATTCTCAGCAATGGAAAACAAATTACCAAATGTTTTCTTTTCAACAGATCGACTTTAGGGGGGAGAAACTCCAAATCAATAATAGTGAATTTTTTTAATTGAAATATTGAATGTAATCAAAGTAGAGTGAAAGTAAAGTGAAATTTACCAGTTACACATGCGGGGTGGGGGGCTGGGGAGGTGGGGGGAAGGGGAGAGGTATATAATGATTCTTGGTGGTGGAATATGTGCACTGGTGAAGGGATGGGTGTTTGAGCATTGTATAACTGAGACTTAAACCTGAAAGCTTTGTAACTTTCCACATGGTGAATTAATAAAAGAAAAAAAAACAACATAGATTTAAGGTTGAAAAAGATTAGAAGGGACAGCAAAGGCCATTTTTTAATAATTAAGTGATATGTACATCAGGAAGAAATCACACTCCTAAACATACACACACCCAATGAGGGGCCAGACAAATACTTAAAACAACTGCTAATAGACTTCAAAGAGGACATTGGTAGCAACACAATAGTAGTTGGAAACTTCAACACCTCTAAACTTCAACACCTATCACCTCTTGATAGGTCAACAAGACTAAAACTCAGCAAGGAAGTACTGGCTTTAAAGAAAGAAATAGAAGAGAGAGGACTAGTAGATGTGTGCAGTGCTTTTCATCCCCCCAAAGCCTGAATAAAAATTATTTTCCAGTGCATATGGAACATTTTCCAAGATAAGCTATGTGCTGGGCCACAAAATATACCTCGATAGAATCAGAAAGAAAGAATTGTATCAACTCTCTTTTCAGACCACGATGCACTGAAGATAGAAGTTAATCCCACACAGAAATGGAGAAGCAAATAAAAAACCTGGAAATTAAACAACTCAGTGTTGAACAACAAGTAGGTCAGGAAGGAAATCAAGGAAGAAATCAAAAGATACCTGGAAACAAATGAGAATGAAGACATGAGCTACCCGAACTTGTGGGACACAGTTAAAGCAGTATCAAAGGGAAAAATTATAGCCTTGCAAGCATTTCTAAGGGAGGAAGAAAGGGCCCACACAAATAACCTGACTTCACAGCTCAAGATCTTAGAAAAGGACCAACAAATGGAGCCAAACCAGGAAGGTGGAAGGAAATAATAAAACTGAGAGCAGAAATTAACGACATGGAAACCCAAAAACCTATCCAAAAGATCAATGAAACCAAGAGCTGGTTCTTTCAGAGAATAAACAAGATTGATAAACCACTAGAAGACTCACAAGGAAAGAGAGAGAGAACCCTAAGAAACTGAATCAGAAATGAGAAAGGGGACATCACAACAGAAACCAAAGAAATTCAAAAGATCATTGGGGATTACGTTGAAAGTCTGTATGCCACGAAACAAGAGAACTTAGACGAAATGGATAAATTCCTGGATTCTTATAACCTCCCAAGGCTGAGCCAAGAAGATTTGGAATACTTGAATAGATCTGTCACCATCAAGGAAATTGAAACAGTAATCAAAAGTCTTCCCAAAAACAAAAACCCAAAAACAAAAGATGGATTCACTAGCAAATTTTTCCAAACATTTAAAGAAGACTTACTGCCAGTTCTTTTCAAGCCTTTCCAGGAAATTGAAGAAACAGAAACTCTCCCAAACAGTTTCTATGAGGCACACATCACCCTAATACCAAAGCAAACAGAGGCACCACCAAAAAAAGAAAAGTAGAGACCGATATCCCTGATGAACACAGATGCGAAGATCCTCAACAAAATATTAGCAAATAGAATCCAATAACTCATCAAAAAGATCATACATCACGATCAAGTGGGATTAATCCCAGGGATGCAAGGATGGATAATATAAGTCAATCAATATAATCCATCATATCTATAAAAGAAAATATAAAAACCATATTATCATATCAATAGATGCAGAGAAAGCATTTGACAAGATTCAGCACCTGTTTATGATAAAACTCTCAGCAAAATGGGAATTGAAGGAACTTTCCTCAATATAGTCAAATCAATCTACCACAAGTCCACAGCAAGCATTATCCTCAACAGGGAAAACCTAAGAACCTTATGTCTAAGATCAGTGAAAAGACAAGGATGCCCATTCTCACCACTACTGTTCAATATAGTACTGGAAGTAGTTGTTATAGCAGTCAGGCAAAAAGAAAAGAGAAAAAAGGCATTAAGGGCATCTAAATAGGAAAGGAAGAAATCAAACTCTCACTATTTTCAGGTGACATGATAGTATATTTAGAGAACCCTAAAACCTCTACCAAGAAGCTTCTAGAAACAATAAAATCCTATAGTAAAGTCGCAGGCTATAAAATCAATACCCAAAAATTCATGTCTTTCCTATACACAAATAATGAGAGAGAAGATAGTGATATAAAAAAGGCAATCCTATTCACAATCATGCCTCACAAGTACCTCAGAATCAACTTAACCATGGAGGTAAAGAACCTGTACAAAGTAAACTACAAACCCTACTTCAAGAAATAAAAGAGAACATGAGGAAATGAAAACAAATCCCCTGCTCCTGGATCAGGAGAATTAACATTGTCAAAATGGCAGTACTCCCCAAAGCATTATACAGATTCAATACAATCCCTATAGGGATACCCATGACATTCTTCAAAGAAATTGATCAAACACTCCTGAAATTCATATGGAACAACAGGTTTCACGAATAGCTAAAACAATTCTTGGGAAAAAGAAGATGGGGAGCATCACCTTCCCCAACCTCCAACTGTACTAAAAAGTGGTAGTAATTATAACAGCATGATATTGGAACAAAAGCAGATCTACAGGACAGTGGAACAGGGTTGAATATCCTTACACACACTCTCAAATATACGATCATATAATCTTTGATAAGAAAGCAATAAATTTGAAGTGGAGCAAGGAAAGTCTCTTTAACAAATGGTGCTGGCAAAACTGGACAACTACATGCCAAAAAATGGACTCAGATCTCTACCTAACACCATGCACAAAAGTCAGACCAAAGTGGATTAAAGACCTCAACATCAGACCAGAAATCCATAAAATACATTGAAGACAAGGTCGGCAAAACCCTCTACGACATTGAAGCTAAAGGTATCTTCAAGGACAAAATGACTTTGACCAAGCAAGTGGAAACAGAGATAAATAAATGGGACTATCTTAAACTAAGCTTCTGCACCTCAAAAGAAATAATGACCAAAACACAGACAAGTCTACAGAATACCCCTCAGATAAGGGGTTAATATCAAGGATATACACAGCACTGGTTGAACTCTACAAGAAGACAAAATCCAATCCCATCAGAAAATTGGGTGTTGAAATGAACAGAAACTTTCTTAAAGAAGAAATCTGAATGGCTAAAAGGCACATGAAAAAATGCCCTGTATCACTAATCATCAGAGAGATGCAGATGAAAACAGCAATGAGATATCATCTTACACCACAAAGACTGGCACACATCCAAAAGAACAAAAGCAACTGGTATTAGTATGGATGTGCAGAGAAAGGTTCTCTCCTTCACTGCTAGTGGGAATGCCGACTGATCCAGCCTTTTTGGAAAATTATATAAATGTTTCTCAAAAAGCTAGAAATTGAGGTCCAATTTGACCCAGCAATACCATTTCTAGGAATATATCCCGTAAATGCAAAAAAGTACAGTGTAAATGACATCTGCAATTGTCAAATATACAAATGACATCTACTTGTATGTTTATTGCAGTAGTATTTATAGTAGCCAGAATCTGGAAAAAACTCGAGTGCCTGAGAACAGATGACTGGTTAAAGAAACATTGGTATATTTACACAATGGAGTACTACACAGCTTTAGAAAAGATGAAGCCATGAAATTTGCATACAAGGAGATCAACATGGAGAGTATCATGCTAAGGAAATGAGTCAGAAAAAGCAGGCTAGACCCAGAATGATTGCACCTATTTGTGGAATGTCACAGTATCACAGTATCATAGTCATCCTGTTGTTAATCAATTTGCTCGAGCCGGCACCAGTAATGTCTCCATTAGTCCCAGCCCTGATATTTGAGCAGCCTCTCCTTACTTGTCTTCCCTAACAATTGGAGGCTTTTTCAGGGTCAAGGGAATGAGACCTGTTATTGTTACTATATTTGGCATATCTAATATGCCACAGGGAGCTTGCTAGGTTCTTCCGATGTGGAACATAAAGTAGCATAATAGGAGAATAACACCTAAGGATAGTAGAGATAAGGGCCAGGAGGATTGCTTCACAGCTTGGAAGCCCATCTCATTTTCTGGGGGAAAAGGCAGGTGGGATGTAGAAGAGACCACTAAGTAAATGATGGTTGGAGGGATTGTTCGGGATGGTAGGTGTGTGCTGAAAGTAGACTATGAACCAAACATAATGGCTGCTTAGTGCCTATATTACAAACCATAACACCCAAAAGGAGAGAGAGAGAGTAAGAGGGGAAGTGTCTGCCACAGAGGCAGGGGGTGGGAAGGGGTCGGGGTGGGGAGAGGGACACTGGGAACATTGATGTTGGAGAACAGGCACTGGTGGAAGGATTAACATTGTTTGATTAATATGGAATCATGAAAATTTGTAAGTCTGTAACTGTATCTCACAGTGGTTCATTAAAATAAAAAAATAATAAAATGTTCCTGTGCAAGTAGCCAAAGAGTTAGTTTCAGCTGTCTTGCATATACTCATCTTTTTCCTGAGTTGGATAACTACCATTTCTTAAGACATACGTTCCCAAAACAATCACTTTCTAAACTTCTTGCAAATGGGTTTACTCCAAACTTCCCTTTCATACTTCCTTTCATACTGGCATTTATTTTCTGGTTCCACTCCTGGGCAGCATATGATAACATACTGGCACTCTTTAAAGTCTCAGTCAGAAAGTGAAAAAGAAGCAGAGGAATCTCACACCTAACTGATGCATACATTTTATCAAATTGGTGACAGAGGAATCAGCACAAAAGTTTGGGGAAGACTTCCTGAAACAAACAGGGACCAGGAGGGATTTGATGAATCCATAGAATTCTGCCCTTGTCTCATTCTATTTTGTTCCCTCCCCCTAAAAACATAATGAATTATCTTCTTACTCTTCAAAATTGGGGGAGGGGGAAGACAAGCAGTTAAATATTGCATTAGAGAAATAATTCTGGAAAGAAGTAGTTCTGGGAAAGAAAAAGGATACATATGTATATATACACTTATATACACATATATGTGTGTATATATACACACATATATGTGTGTGTATATATACACATATATGTATATATGTGTGTGTGTATATATATCCTTTTGAATAGGTAAGAATCAGGGCAGAAACCCTTAATTTAAAAATGCTGTACAAGATAAGAGTCCACATTATTGATGGAGGGGAGACAGGCCAGAGTAGTGGATGAGGTGGAAGTATAGCCTTTGGAGCCAACTTACCTCTGCTTAACTTCCAGCTCCAACATTTATTTGCTGTGCAGCCCCTGGAGAAGTCACGGAGCTTCTCTTGTGTCTTATCTTCCCTATTTGCAAAATCAAAAGTGGAAGCATGCTAGTACCAACCATGCAGCACATTCACAAGCATTCGGTACCAGAATTTGTGTGCTGTTCCTGGCAGGAAACAGGCACTTGTCTGAGAAAAGAGAGCAGTGGCAATGGGAACAGTTGAGCATCATGTGCAGGGGTGTTGCTGTAACAAGTTTATTTCTTGTCCGTGAGATAGAAAGACTGAATGGGGGGATCTTCCATCTAGTCTATAGCAGGATGGGTGATAAACTTAAGAGGTCTGGGGGCCTACTAGAAATTCTCAGCCAACCTGGCTAGCAGTTCAGCTCAAAGTCCATGGGGTGATGCTACTTATGATACTTCCCTGTGATTCTGTGGACACCTTTGTCACTTCTGAGGTGTTTAGGGCCACCAAAAAATGCATCTGGTGATACTTGGGGGATCATATGTTATCAGGGATCAAACCTGGATCATTCAGGTTCATTCTCCAAACATTCCCCCACTTTGTATTCCCCTTTAGCCCACCAGTGCTCAGGAAGTTCAGGGACCAGTTCTGGGGGACACGCAGCCAATGGCCTGACACTCTAGTGCTGGGGCTACTGATGTGATACTGGGACCCTGTTCAGTGTCAAGAGAATAAACTTGCTTCCTTTAGGTATGTACCTTTGACAGTCAACCTTTCTCCATTCCCTCCTCCCATGTATTTTTATTTTTGTTTTGGGGGCCACACCCAGAAGTTCTCCAGGCTCTGCGCTCAGGGATTACCCTGGCTGGGCTCAGGGGGACCATATGAGGTTCTGGGTTTAAACCCTGGTTAGATGCATGCAAAGCAAATGCCCAACCCGCTGTACCCCATCCTTTTTCAAAAGCCCTCCAGGTGAGCCTCATCTACTTTCGTTCACCTGACGAAAGTGAGAACCAGTGATGAAAGTGAGAACCGGCGAGCACCAGTCACCTGTGTTGAAGGACTGCTGGGAAACATCTCAGGATAGCATCTGCCCAAGTGATGACACTGAAAGGAGTACTTAAGTTTTTTTTAAATCAACACTAACTTTTTGCCACAGTGTTCAACATAACACTGTTGAACATAGCAGCTGTTCTTCCTTTATTTGATGCAAAACACAGACAAGTTAGCTATGGTTTTGTTGGCCAAGAAAACAGCTGCAGAATGCTGAAAGATAAGGGAGAAAGAAAAAAATATTTAATTTCCAAGTGATAAATAAAACTAGATGAGTCAAGTAGGCTATACGGTTCAGTTGCACTTTGGACTATGTTTTATTTGGTCATATTGAGACCAAAAAGTGTAGTGCCTTTATTAATACATCAAACAAATATTTGGTATATGCAAGACTCTGGGTTAGGCTGCCTTGGGTGTGGACTGGGAAGTGGGTACAAGGATGAGTAAGGCCTTCAAAGGGGTTCTATTCTGGTAGGGGAGGGAAACGATGCACATCCTCAAAGAACCACAAACACATGCAATATGGGCAGGGCCCCAAGAAGTGCAAAGCACAATGGGATTTGAGAAAGGGTGGGATGGTTTCTGTCCAGCATGATTCAGCTTGCATGAGAACATTCACACTCCCAGAGTGTGAGTCTGTCCTTGTCCGTTGCCTCTTGCCACCATCACTGTGGGCTCCATGAAGTCTCCCACCTTTGTTCTCTGATATCCTGTCGGCTCCACTTCTGCTATGCAAAGCCCAAGGTCATTCATGCTCTAGGGCCTTGGTTTCTCTCTCCTTCCTGGCAGTGTGTGTATCTAGGCTTCAGTGCCTGTAGCTCCAGTGGCTTGCCCCTCCTAGATATGGTGTAGCATGTGAGATGTCACGCAACCCCCTCAAATCCTTTCCCTATCAGCATTGGAGGTAGGGAGCACTTTGTTAATAAAGTTACATTTGACTCAGACCTTGAAGAATGCACAGTACTTGTTAAGCAGTGACAATATTTTCATGTCTGCAATGCTTGACTCAAGCAAAATTAAATGTTCTTTGTTGCTACTTTCTCAACTTATTCATTTTTATAGGATTTTGTTTTGCTTGGGGGCCACACCTGGAGATGCTCATGGCTTATTAATGGCTCTGCACTCAGGACTACTCCTGGAATTGCTCAGATTGAATCCAGGATGATTGAATCCAGGATGGGCCGAATGTAAGTGTAACACCCTGCCTGCTGGCCCCTACTTCCTCAATCCCTCAGGCCCTCACTTTCTAATTTTACTGCAACATTTAAAAATCCCATTTATGTTTTTGAAATGATTACCATAAGTCTGGCACTATGCTGAGGACATTGAGATAAGTAAGATATAGGAATTGCTATGGTTGTTGATATCATACCCGTTTTATGGATATTAAGGGAATCCGAGGCTTGCAGAAGTGAAATAGATAGAATTCTTCTACAGTTCTTTTACTATGATGGAAAAAACTGTCATGGTGCTTCAAATAGTAGAACTGAGTTCTATCAAAGTAAATGCTAGTCAATGAGGTATACATCCTTGTCAGAATATTTGCAAATGATAGGTCATCCTGGAAAATTAGATTGTAAATCTCCCAGCCATTAAAGAAATAACCCTCCCAGTGTAACTGAAGGACTGCATTGATGAATTAGTGGGTGGAGGGCACCAGCAAGTCTAAATTCTGGACTAGGCTACAATAGTAGACCACTGAAAGACCCACAAGCTCTGTGTCTGTGATCTCTATATCTGCCCCAGAAGGCAAAACTTGAAACACCTGGTGATTGTGACCCAGAGGGTGAGCTGAAACCGACACTTTATTTCAGCTCCACTCTTGCTCCTTCCTCTTTAGACTCTCGAGGCAGGTGGCAGCAGGGCTGCCTTCTGGACAGACAACAGCAGCAGGGATTTCAAGATGAGAAAGACTCCTAAGACTTATCCAGGGTAGCAAACCTATGGCAAATACCAACATTTCTTTGATAAAGTGAGGGAGGGTGTCCATACCGATGGGCTTAAGTCATCACAGGAACCGGCCATCCACCATAGAACTGGCATACTCTGGAGACAACTGAATCATGGAGTTGGTGGAAAGAAGGGCAAAACACTTTCAGGACAGGGAGCGGGTGCAAGCGGAAGCATGTTTTGAGTATTTGTTGTGAAATGAACATGAGGCCTGAAACATGAGCGAAATGTGGTCTGGAGTGACAGTGTAGGAGTGAAGATGCCTTACACATGGCTGACCCTAGTATGATCCTTGTCAGTTCGCATGACTCCCTTAGAATATCCAGGAGAAATTCCTAAGCACAAAGCCAGGATTAAGCCCTGAGCAGGTGCAGCCCAACCACTCTAAATAACAACCCACCAAACAACAACAAAACAACATGAGCAAGGAGGCCCCCAACCAAACAAAGAAACAAACCCACAAATCTCACAACCTCCCTGAAGAACAAAATCAAAATGTTTCAAAGAACTGATAACCATCATTGGCAGGGGGATGGATTCAGAGAAAAGCCTCTGAAATGAGAAGTGACTGAGTTCACTGCTATGCCAAGACTCAGGGCCTGTGTGTGAGAAAAAATCACCTGGTCTGGTGTGACACAAATGTGGTATTTGCCTGGTAGATAGTTTGGGACCAAGTTCACTTACTCTTTTTGCCCCTGACAAGTATGGTTAAGAATTAGGAAAGAATCTCTCAGTTCTAGCCATGAGTGCATTTTAAAAGACTGGCATTCTTAAATGCCCTGTATGGGAAAATAAATGGAATCTGTAGTTAAGCTTAGAAAGTAAATGAGTGGCCAGAGAGATAGTATAAGGGTAAGGCTCTTTGCCAGACTGATCCTGATTTGATCCCCGGCACTACATATAGTCTCTTGAGCTATGCAGGGAGTGATTACCGAGCACAGAGCCAGTAGTAGTCACTGAGTATTATCAGATGTAACACAATTCTTACTATTCTCCCCCACAAAATAAGACTAAATGGGGAGGAAAATAGTTCATCAGAAACTAACATGACTCTGTGTGTGTGAGTAGTGTGTCTAATTATGAGCTCCTCTGCTCCCCTGGGAAGGGGTGAGGTCTTCCTCACTCCCTGATGATTGAAAGGGTCCATGTGCCAGTGGATGAGGCCTAAGAAAACCCACTAGGGCCATACAGGGCTTTTTAAGGCACATGACATGCATGTGGCCAAAGCTGGCTCCACATATGGCTCCATGAGCACTACCAAGACTAATCATTGATCCTTGAACCAGGAGTAAGCCCTGAGTACTACCAGGTGTGACCCAAGCAAAAACAAATGGATAGAGAAGAAGCAGAAAGAGAAATAAAAGAAGAGAAGAAGAAGAAGAAGAAGAAGAAGAAGAAGAAGAAGAAGAAGAAGAAGAAGAAGAAGAAGAAGAAGAAGAAGAAGAAGAAGAAGAAGAAGAAGGAGGAGGAGGAGGAGGAGGAAGAGGAGGAGGAGGAGGAGGAGGAGGAGAGGAAGAAGAGGAAGAGGAAGAAGAGGAAGAGGAAGAAGAAGAGGAAGAGGAAGAAGAAGAAGAAGAAGAAGAAGAAGAAGAAGAAGAAGAAGAAGAAGAAGAAGAAGAAGGAGGAGGAGGAGGAGGAGGAGGAGGAGGAGGAGGAGGAGGAGGAGGAGGAGAGGAAGAAGAGGAAGAGGAAGAAGAAGAGGAAGAGGAAGAAGAGGAAGAAGAAGAAGAAGAAGAAGAAGAAGAAGAAGAAGAAGAAGAAGAAGAAGAAGAAGAAGAAGAAGAAGAAGAAGAAGAAGAAGAAGAAGAAGAAGAAGAAGAAGAAGAAGAAGAAGAAGAAGAAGAAGAAGAAGAAGAAGAAGAAGAAGGAAGAAGAAGAAATGCAAAAAGAGAAACAAATGCTGGGATAGCAGATAGCACATACAAAGGCCCTGTGGCAGAAAGAGGCTAGGCTATGAATGCCCTATGTCTGGAGAGCAGAAAGTATGGAGGGAAG
This sequence comes from Sorex araneus, assembly GCF_027595985.1. Taxonomy (NCBI): domain Eukaryota; kingdom Metazoa; phylum Chordata; class Mammalia; order Eulipotyphla; family Soricidae; genus Sorex; species Sorex araneus. The sequence goes on from NC_073305.1 coordinate 80,159,204, forward strand.
GGGATAGGAGCTTGAAGATGTAGGCAGCGCTTAGAGAGGCAGGTCCTTCTGATATAGGGGGTTGGGGTCTTTAGTAGGAGTGCAGTGGGCAAAGAGAACTTTCAACAAAGGGGTAACCTCTTCAGACTCGCTGCATGTGGGGAGGGCCTAAATGGTGCCAGGGTATGTTTATGACCAGGAAGGACCCCACAGTACCCAGCTGATCAAAGCTATGCAGTGAGAATTGAAGTGGATAGCAGGGTCCCCTAAACTGTCTTCATCCACTTGTCTTCCTCGTTAGCATCCCTCCTTTGTGAGTTCTCCCACAGTGCCTCCTTCTGCCCAATTCCACCTGAGCTGGCACTTAATATAAAACCAAGGGCATTGGGCCCAGCGTGACTTGGAATGCCAATCTGAGCCCCTCCTGATGAGGGGTCCAACAAGTCTGACTCCAGTTCCTTGTCACCTTAAAAGTGCAAAGACAGCGGCCCGGGTGCCCATGTCTCTGCAGAGCCGGTGGATGTGGAACGAGCGGGAACCAGAGACAGCTTTAAGAATTGGGGTTCCAGCAAGTGCTTGCACCCATGTATGGAGACTGTGAACTAAGCTTTTGCCCCACGCCGGCTAACGGAGGAAATAACCTTCCTTCTTGGTCTCTCTCCCCTCCGGGAGAAGGCGTGGTGTCCGACATTTTGTGGGTCCGTTGAGAATGTATGAACTTGTGGTGCGAAAAAAAAAAAATGTGTGCTTTGAACTTGAAACAGCCGCGGGATACAGGGCCAGCCCCAGCCAGGGCCGGTGCTCGGCTCCGGCCGGCTGGGTTTTCGGCCCGGGTGCCCATGCCTCTGCAGAGCCGGTGGATGTGGAACGAGCGGGAACCAGAGACAGCTTTAGGAATTGGGGTTCCAGCAAGTGCTTGCACCCAAGTATGGAGACTGTGAACTAACTTTGGTTACATGCTGTTCCAGGAAGGGAAATGATTCATTTTCAAACCTAAATCTTTGCGGACTTAATTACTATAATACAGAAATTGTAAACCGCGTGGCCGCTACCGTGGCCGAGTGACATTTTATCTCTTCATTCTCATCAGTGGAAAACTTATTATCAAATATTTCCCTGTTAATAGAGCTGTATTCTTAGGGGATAAATTCCAACAAAAATAGTGAGTCTGTTTTGAAACTCTAACAACAGTAGTGAGTTATGTGTTGAAATCTGGAATGTAATCAAGGTAAAGAGAAAAGGAAGTGAAATTATCACTCACGTACGGGGTGGGTTGGGGGGTGAGGGGTGGGATGTATACTTTTTGTTTGTTTGTTTGTTTTGTTTTTGCTTTTGTTTTTGTTTTTATTGGTGGTGGAATATGGGCACTGGTGAAGGGATGGGTGTTTGAGCATTGTGTAACTGAGATATAAGCCTGAGAACTTTGTAACTTTCCACTTGGTGATTCAATAAAATAAATTAAAAAAAAAAGACTATAATAAAGGTCTGAATACAATTCTAAAAAAAAAAAAGTGCAAAGTCAGAGGTACAGCAGGGAGGACATTTGCCTTGCACGTGGCAGACCAGGCGTCAACCCTCAGCATCCTATATGGTCCCCTGAGCACCACTAGGAATGATTCTTGAGCTAGGAATAACCCCTAAGCATTGCCAGGTGTGACCCAAGAAGCAAAAAAAAAAAATTTCAAAATCATTTCACTTAGTAAAGATTGAAGGTTGGTCCTAGTGCCTGTGTGGGGAGGCAGTTTAACAAACACCTGTTTCAGACTCTTCAAATGAATCAGCATTTTATGAGAATGAGGCTCTTGAAGACAGGTTTCTATTCCACAAAAGCACCCAAGAGAGAACAAAAAACGTGATGGTGTGAGATACGGGAGACTGTGACCTTTACTTTGGGTCTTAACAGCCTGCTGGTGCACTGAGAACTGAAAATATGGACGCCGTTAAGGAATGTGAGTGAAAGCTCTGAGAAAAATGTGAGATATTCGTGAATAAATAAATTCTAAGATTAGTGAGCACAGTTTAATTTTTTTTAGGTCTAAAATGTGAATGCCGTTTTCCTTTTTGTCTGTCTTCTCTAGTAAAAAATAGGGTGATAATAGGTGCTCAATAAGTTATTATTAAAATTGTTATGTGTAGTTGTGCTCAGGGCTTACTCCTGACTCTGCTCAAGTACCACTCCATACAACACATGCAATGCAGAGCATGGAACCAGGGCCAGCTATGAACAAGAAAAGCACTTTAATAAACCAATTTTTTGAAAGAGACCTTAAACGTTTAATTTTACTTTATTGAAATATTTGACATTTTATTGTAATTTAGGTAACATTGATATATTCTTGTTGGCATTTGTGATATTTATGTAAAATTTATAATTTTCTGAAAATTTATATGTTCATGATTTTGAGTTTTGCAATTTCGAGGCACCTTCACCACCACCAATGATTTTTTTTTAAAGGCACAAAAATACTATCAAAATCTTAAATAGGGAATTGTTCCTTAACCACTTACTGTATTCAACTTGTGTGGACTGCATGTCTGAGAATGTGTCTATGTGTACCACTCATTTATTCATTCACTCAACAAATAATGGTGGATTATCTCTTATGTTACTGACAGCATATAAGAGATTATCAATCAGAGCCAACACTTGGCTCCATGTGTATTTTGACACAAAATATGATAGACTTTCTAGCTTGAATCCTCAGAAACCAGAGCACAGAACTTGGTTTTCAGTTTCAGTAGTTGTTTTAATTGTTCATATCAAGTGTCAAGCCATGTGCATCAGGAGCTCTTAAATTGCATCGTATTGAAAGTTTCTACTGAAAAGCTCTTGCCATTTAGAGATTCAAATTTCAAATTCCCCTTTTCCTTAAAATGATGAGCTAGAGGGGCTGGAGCGATAGCACAGTGTGTAGGGCATTTGCCTTGCACACGTCCAACCCGGGTTCGATTCCCAGCATCCCATACGGTCCCCTAAGACCACCATGAGTAATTCCTGAATGCAAAGCCAGGAGTAACCCCTGTGCATTGAGGGTGTGACCCAAAAAGCCAAAAAAAAAATACGATGAGCTAGAGAAATTTCCATTAGAAAGTTATGGAGGATGAAAATTTGCCTCAAATACTTTTTTTTTTTAAGTCAGAAAACCCACAAGAAGATTCTGGTGTTGAATATAAGGTTGAATGTATCCCCTACCCGGCTGTTATAGTGCACCCCAGTGCCAAATCTTCTCCTTCTAATGCTGCTCTCATGCCCATAAAAACCATGTCCGTGTCAGAACCATGATTATACGAGTCATTCTCTAGGCAAATTGTGAAATATGAGTCATAGTTCTGTCTGTTCTTTAGTTATGAAAGATGCAAAAGTTTGATCAAGATAGAAACTGAAAATTCTGAGTGTCACTATGGGAAGCCCTGCCACCTTCACGTCATCTTCTTCTTCTCATTCCAACACGCTCTTCTTCTGCCTGCGAGTTTCCCGTTGTTTATTACTCAGCACCCAGAAAATTATTTGCCGTGAGGTCCTTGCAATTGGGCCTCCCAAGCAAGCACCTTGTTTTCAGCCTGTGAGTCAGGGGAACCTCTACAAGAGGCATAATTTCTCCATTCCTCCCCTCTTCTGCTTTTAAGACTATGGTGGGGAATCCTCCACACCCCCTGCCTCAGATCTGCACTGCCCATCATTGCTACCCACAGTGGGGTTGTCCCACATCCCATCTCTCACTCATCCAAAATCCTATTTCTTTGAGAACTTGGTTTCTGAAAGTAAATTTTACTATTTCTCTAATTTGTTACTTTTTCCAAATAAACATGTTACTATCAAGTGTTCTTTGGTAGATGATGTCTCCTTCCTGGGACTTTAGAACTGTGGTACATACAGCACTAAGTGTCCATGGAGGATCCAGAGGATTTCCTTCAGGAACCTGGAAACCCCAGGACCTGTCTTGTTCTCAAGGGCCACTCAAGTCTGTCAGTAAGAGGTGATTAGAACTAGACCTGCCAGTTGCCACTTGTCAGCTTCCTGATGGTGGAGAGACGGTTTAGCAGCATATTATGAGTAAAGTTTGCTGATACTGATGGTACTCATGAAAGTATTATCAGTCAAGTCTTATCAGTTAGAGAGCAGTTGAACTTGAATGAGTAGCAACATCTGGTGAATACTCATAGTAAAATACTACAAATTTGTAGCTATCATTTATAGGGGATACACGGCAGGATTTTACTTGAAAGAAGTTTCGCTGCTTAAAAACAGTGTAGAACAACCAAAACCTGAAACTCCCATTACCTTTACTCAAAATATGAATAATATATTGGAATTTTGCCACCCTGGGTAGGTTTCTCAGTGCCTCTCAAATCTCACCTAAGTGTGTGGCTGAGTTGGCTTTGGTTCTGCTCAGAGACAAGAGCAAACAACATTTACATCCAGAGTAGCTGACTTGGGAGAGGGGTTAAGACTTGGGAGAGAGGACATGTCTGGGGCATTTCTTTCATTTTCCCATGAGTGTTTTAAATATCTTGATAAGTGGTCTTTATCAAATAGCCCCAATGAGGCTTGGCATGATACATATATAGCAAGAGGCCAGTAGTTCAATTTGATAGGGAAGAAGTCATCCCTGATTGACAGGAAGAGAAGTCAGATATTCCTAGCAAAGAATTCTGTGGTCAGTGCGTCACTGAGTGCCTTAGCACCTGAGCACCTATATTTCAGAGTCTGAGGATAGGAGAAAGAAACTTGACAGGTAGCTGCTGGTCTCATCTAATTCCAGAATATGGATCGGAGTTTGGTGTTTTCAAATGCAGTGTTAATTGTGCTACAGCTTAGTTCATTGTGAATCCATGAGGGCTACAACTTTTCCTTAGAGAAGTCTTGGGTCTGGGCATAGGGAAAATGCAGCCTTGAGGATCAGACTCCCCCACCCACTGGATGCCGTCCCTCACACCCACTGACCAAAGTCCACCTCCATCTCCAGGAGGCCCTCCCATGGGCAGTCCAGGCTGATATTCCCAGCTCAGGTCTCTGAATTCAAGTCTCTGAATTCAAGGCAGACTGGGTCATGGTACCAGTCTGGCACTGGTCTCTCTCATGAGCTTTGCAGTGCTCTGAGCTTACTCCGAAGGGCACTTGTCACCACTGCTCCGTGCATCTCCCCTGCACTCTCATGAGAGCTTCAAAGTCTGGGCCTGTGTCTAGTTCACTCTCTATTTCCCTGAAGCTGGCTCTGCACCTAGCCCAGAGGAGGTGTTTAACAAGTGCGTGAAATGCTGAATCACCAGCCTACTTTTCAATTTGGGTGGCAAGATGACATTGATCACCCCGGGCCATAGTTATTTTTCACCCATTTTGAGGTCTTCATGCTAAAAGTGATATTCTTTCTTTTTCAGTGTGTGTGTGTGTGTGTGTGTGTGTGTGTGTGTGTGTGTGTGTGTGCCTGCGCGCATGCGCACTACTCGAGGCTCTTACGAGTGGGTGCAGCAGAGCTGGGGTCAGTGTGCTAATTGCAATTCTGCTCATTCTCATTGCCTAGGATTTGTGCTGCAGAGAGTGGCCCAGTGAACACCAACGTGAGAGCAGAAGAGGAGCAAGATTGAGAAGTGAAGCACAGCCACTGAACCTCAGCAGGACAGTGCCCTACCTGACATTGGGTTGTTGGCACAATACCCGAAACATATACCAAATTCCACTATAATGCTCTAAGCTGGGCCTAGAGTATTTGTTTGCCTGTTTTTTATTGGGGCAGGGGGACAAGGCACAAGGGGTTGGCAACACCTAACAGTGCTCAGGGGACTACTCACAGCTGTGCTCAGGGGTTGCTCATGGCAGTACTGGGGGAACTAGATGCTGTTTCAGGGTTCAACCCTGGCTTGGCATATACATGGCAAGAACCTTACCCACTGTACTATCTCTCCAGAGACCTTTGACCTTTAATGGAGTGACACAGGATAGCAGAGCCCTCACCCAGGAGCCATGGGTCTAGGAGCTAGACAAAAGGGCAGGGTTTGCAGCAATTACAGACTCGGGAGATGGGAACAGATGAAGAGATTCCATAGCATGAAATATCTGGAGAGACTCCATCCTCTATTCTATGATTTCAAGTTAGGAGTGAGTGTGGGATAGTCTCATAGTTTTGTTTTGTTTTTTTAACCTCTGAATCTGGGAAATGTTTGGGTTTTGATTTATCAATACTTTGTCATTTATGTTAACCATGTGGCTTTGTTTGTTGAAGATAAAAATCTTAAGGGCAGAGAGAGAAATAAGTCAATTTAGGGGGTTGCATCAAAATCCCCCATAGCATCATTATCATAATGTGTGTGATCCTAACAAAATTTGCATAGGTGGGGGAAAACAGGGTTTTCTTGTGCATGCCTATTTTGTTAGCAAAGTAAGGATGGTATTAACATTTAGTATGTGACGAATATACCAGATATGGAACTGAGGACTCTTCTTTTTTTCAGGGGAAGAGAGATAAGCTGACAGTGCTCAGGATGTTTTCCTGGCTCTAGGGTCAGGCATCACTTCTGGTGGGATTGGGAGCCCAAATAGGGTCAGCCAAGTTCAAAGCAATTCCCTACCTGCTACCCTTTCACTCCTACCCAAGTCCTTTTCTTATTTTGGTGAGAGCTGCTACTCCTGGCCCTATGCTTTGGTGCTGCAGGGGGAAGAGGTATGTGGTGCCAGGATTTAACCAGGGTCTGCAGCATGCAAGGCAAGTGCCTACTATCTCTCCAACCATGCCAAATTTTCTTTTTGGTTAATTTAACCCCAGGAATTGAACCTGAGACCTCACACATGCAAGACATGCATTCTACAGTGTGGGGAAGGAGCTGAGGCCCCTTACACAGACAATCTCCTGGATTCCTTGCAGTAACACATCTCTACATGTGGGTTCCATTGTATTTTACCAGTGAGCACATGATGGGTGAGTGGAAGGAGATGACTTTTTCAAGCTTCCTCAAGTAGAAGGACACAGGACTGGGATTTGAAGCAATGTTTTGCCCCCAAGCCTCCTTTCCCTCCCTTACCCAATCACAGGAGTTGGAACACAGGGCGTTTATTTCTGTAGAAACTGGTTGGTTTCTCCAAACAGCTTAGGGCTTTAGAAAATATTTTGAGAATTCTCACTCAGATAGACCAGCAAATACACCTCTTGTTTTGCTTGCAAATTCTCCCATTTCTTGCCCCTTTGTCTATTCAACTTGGAGACCAACCTCAGGGTGTAACATCTCTGCAACTGCAATATGTGGACTCTGCTACCTTTTATACAACTGCTGAGCGGTTGGGCTTACCTTCCCTTGGTGTAACAGGTGTCTGTGCCAGAGGCATCCCTGCTAACCGGGGCAGGAGGGCTACCTCTTGGGCCCCCTTCTTCCTCTTCCTTATGCCCTTCAGAACCTTAAGGAAAGAGAAAACATGAAGTGTGTGGGATGCTGCTGAGGCCGGTTCTGGGCACTTTTCTGAACCGGAAACTTCAAAGGGCACATTCACAGGGGAAAGAGACTTTCTGTGGAAATCTGCTGCCCCCACCCTGCCCCCCCTCACCGTGGGAGCTCACCGCCACAGGCCTCTCAGCATCTTTCCCTCTCATCTCGGAAGAAACCAAGACAGAAATCATAGGAGTTGGAAATTCCGAGGAAGCCTTTGTTCTCTGTTGCTATGCCGGGGTGATTTGAGTTTTGTTCTCAGAAGATGTTTAAAGATTGTGGACCACAGGGCATGTGTTTGGGGGGTAGGAGGGGCATGGGGAGAGCATTTGAGTCCCCCCCTTATCAAAGTGGTAAGGAAAATGGAGCTCTTAGAAAAATAGTGACTAGGGGGAGAAAGCACTTTTTTTTATTTCCTTCAAAGCATTTTTTAGAGTGAGAGCCACGGGATTAGGGTCACAGGCAGCCTTGGTGGATGGTGGTTTGTTCAGGGAAAACCCAGCCAGGACTTGAGACCCTTTTGAGCAATTACAAAGTTGTTCTTGCCACATGCCAACTCTGGGCACCTGAGGAACTAGTTTCCACGTCAGTGCCTGGAAATGGGAAAGGAGAATTCTTCATCAGGGCTCAAGGCACAGAAGGAACAAGAAAAGGGGCTTCCTGGGTAGGCACTGGGATGTGGTGAGGGGATGGCTGTCTTCCGGGGAGACTCAGGGTGCCACAGGCCGGGAGAGACACGGCCCTGAGTTTCGACCCACACCGTAATGTGCGTGGGAGACGGGCTCTGTGCAATACCCCCCTCTGCTGGACCCTTGCATGGAAAGCACAGCCTGAAGCACTCAGCCTCGCCTGCTGGAGCCTGTCTTCTCCTCCTGGGCTCATTCTCACACAATCCCCCCCCCCAGCCCGCTGCTGCCCCACAGTCTTGCTCCTGGACATTCCACTCCTCTCTGTGGATGCAGCACCCATTTCTCTAAATGCCACCAATCCTCTGGGTCCTCCATGGACACTTAGCACTGTATGTGCCACAGTTCTAAAGTCCCAGGAAGGAAACATCATCTACCAAAGAAAACTTGATAGTAACATGTTCTTTTGGAAAAAGTAACAAATTAGAGAAATTGTAAATGCACACACACACACACACACACACACACACACACACACACACACACACACACGAAAGATCAGACCTAAAGCTAAGAGGGAAAGGAGTGATGGCAGTGTAGCAAGGATGTTTTGAATTTCAGAAGGCAGATGGCTTCTTTTTATGGGGTGCAGAGGGTCAGGGAGCAGGAACTCCCTACAGAGGCTCACAGTTGGTAGAAAAGAAGTCCCCTCCAGGGGAAGAAGACCCTTATCCTGACTCCCCCTTTACTGTTTTTTCTCTGGTGGCCGAATGATGATTATCTATACAGGTGGCTGGATCTCACGAGAGGCTTCTGGTCACAGTACACACAAGGCCAGTCTAGGGAGAAAGTGCTTCTTTAGGTTGTTTCTCTCCCTGTGTCCCAGATCCCTGGGGGGACATGCAAGGCATCCCCATGCCCTGCATACCACCAGCTCTGCCACTTCCCTCAACCTTGCAGTGGCCATGGGAATAGTGTACCCCTGCCCTGCAAAGGGATGGCACTAGTGACAACTTAGGCTTGGAAAGGTGGCTTGTGTGTCTGAGATACTGAATTTTAACTGTATAATTGTCATCCCATTGTTCATCGATTTACTTGAGCAGGCACCAGTAACGTCTCTATTACACTCAGCCCTGAGATTTTAGCAGCCTCTCCTTTTAAATGAAATTAAAACTGAATTTTAAATGATTAAAAAAATTTTGATTGCTGTATTAAGGGTTTGGAGAGCTAGAAGTGTGGCTAAGACACATAATAGAGTGCAATGTACCACAGCTCAATCACTGGCACCATGTAGCCTCATGAGCATCTCCAGGTATAACCCTGAAGACTCGTGAGCATGGCCAGATGGTTTTGGTTTGGGTAATCCCTGGTTTTGGTTTGGGCAATCCTTGGCACTGTATCTCACAACACACACACACACACACACACACACACACTTAAATAGCCACATGTCTCTTACTTCACACACAGCTGTGTTGAGCTAGACTAGGCACATCCCTTGCCTGACAAAGTAATTTCCTCATGTGATGTCAGCTGTCAGTGGGGTTGTACAAAGAGGACAAAGGACCAGGACATGGGAGGGATGCTTGGAAAAGCACACTGGAATCAAGATGACAGGGTTGTAATTTGTAATCTTTTCTGCTCCAGAGGAGCTACACATGTCAGAGAGAAGTAACTGCTGGGACTTAGTTTCCTTGCCTGTCAGATGGGGGAGGCTGATGGTATTCAGCCAGTTTGCTCCTAATGAGC
>NC_073305.1:82004856-82100789 GCF_027595985.1 Sorex araneus
GAGAAGATAATCCTTTAAAAACTGCTCTACTCCTGCCATAGAGGCAGGCAGGAGGTGAGGGATGGTGGATAATGGGAGGGAACCTGGGGACACTGGTATTGGGAAATGTACACTGGTGGAGGGATGGGTGTTGGAATACTGTATGACTGAAATTCAATCATGAACAGCTTTGTAAAGGTCTATCTCACAGCGATTCTATTAAAAACATTTAAAATAAATAAAAAATTAAAACTGCTATATGTATATTGGGTTGGTCAGAATGAAATTTCTTCAAGGACACTTTGGAATGAGTAGAGGGAAGTTCCGATGAATAGAAAAATTATTTTCTGCTGAGGTGCAGTACAGTATTAAGGAAAGTGTGAGTTACTGTGCTGGAGAGATAATATAGCAGGTAGGGCATTTGCCTTGCATGTGACTGACCCAAGTTCAATCCCCAGTATCACATATAGTCCCCCATGTACCACCAGGAGTAATTGCTGAGTATAGTGCAAGGAGTAACCACTGAGCATTGCTGGTGTGGCCCCAAAATCGAAAGAAAGAAAGAAAGAAAGAAAGAAAGAAAGAAAGAAAGAAAGAAAGAAAGAAAGAAAGAAAGAAAGAAAGAAAGAAGGAAGGAAGGAAGGAAGGAAGGAAGGAAGGAAGGAAGGAAGGAAGGAAGGAAGGAAGGAAGGAAGGAAGGAAGGAAGGAAGGAAGGTGTGAGTTGGGAGATCTGATTTCCAGGCTTGACTGTATGAATAGGGATATGTCACTGTATTTCTCTAGATCTGTTTGGGTTTTTCTTAACTGCCCTAGTAAGAACTAGGATAAATATAGACTAAGGGATCTCTTATTATCCTTTTTACCTCTGAAGCTCGAGAATTTTAATTGGCTCATTAAAGTGGCATTCCGCTTCCTGGCTATAAGGATTCAAGCTGTTGAAAGAGAGAAGACGGAAGAAGGAAGTATTTTTTACAAAGGAGCCACTACTCCTCCTGGCCCTTGTCCCCGGGTATTAGTCTCATACTATATTATTTTATCTCCAACAACTGAGTGGAGTCATCCTATGTCTGTCCCTCTCTTTCTGACTCATTTCACATTGCATGATACTCTCCACGTCCATCAACTTATAAGCAAAGTTCATGACTTCATTTTTTCTGACAGCTGCATAGCATTCCATTGGGTAGATGTACCATAGTTTCTTTAAGCCTGCCTCAAGTGCTGGGGAAGAAGGCATTTGGGATAGAGAAGGGACCACAAAGTCAATGATGGTTAGAGGGATCGCTTGGAATGGAGATGCTTGCTGAAAGTAGACAAAGAACAAAACATGATGACCTTTTAGTATCTGTGTTGCAAACCATGATGCCCAAAAGTAGAGAGAGAGTAGGAAGGAAAGCACTTGCCGTAGAGGCAGGGTGTGATTGGGATGGGGGTAGCAGGAGGGATACTGGGGACATTGGTGATAGGAAATGTACACTGGTGGAAGGAAGATATTCAATCACTGTATGACTGAAACTCAATCATGAAAACTTTGGAACTGTATCTCATGGTGATTCAGCTAAAAAATAAATAAATAAATAATAAATAAAGGAGAGAAATAAAGAAAGGAAGAAAGGAAGGAAGGAAGGAAGGAAGAAAGAAAGAAAGAAAGAAAGAAAGAAAGAAAGAAAGAAAGAAAGAAAGAAAGAAAGAAAGAAAGAAAGAAAGAAAGAAAGAAAGAAAGAAAGAAAGAAAGAAAGAAAGAAAGAAAGAAAGAAAGAAGCAAAGGCTAGGCAGTATGGAAGGACCCTAGAATATAAATTTTTCTGTTCAGGGGTTGAGCATCAAGTTTGGAGTTTATTAAATTATGGATTCCTCTACTTTTTTTTTTTTCGCTTATTCATGGATTGATAAACTTATTTGTTTAGTCCACTAAGTAGTTGAGGGACTGGGGAGAGAATTTGGCCCAGCACTGTGCTAAGAAACACGGTTGCTGACAGCACTTCAAACAAGTTGTTTTGGCTTCCAGAATCTGACCATAAAATCAAAGAGCTGAGACCGCATATACGGAAGCACATAGACCTGGATTGAAATATAGAATCACATGAATAACCTGAGCATGGAGAGAAGTAAGACTACTAAATTTGGAGAGGATGGGCTGGATTATTCCTTGAAAAGAGATATTTACATTGGAAGAAACTGGCTGGATTTCTGAATCAAGAAGAAAGCAACCCAAAGAGGCAAGAAAGATGTGAAATGGCCTTTCCGATCTGAGCTCATCCCTCTTGAACCAAACATTCTGTCATTTTCTCCTGCCTTCAGCCCCGCTGAGATGCTGTCTCCCTGTGCCTGTCTCCCTGTGCCTGCTCTCTTAAGCTGGCATCCCTCCTCTCGTTGCCATTCCATTTGCCCCAGAGTCTTGCCTCGTGGCCCACCACCCTCTCCCTTGGGCAGAAACCTTGCCTTCGTCTGCTCTGATCTTGCCTGGGAAAGAATGCGTCCATAGGGGCTGGAGCGATTGCACAGCAGGTAGGGTGTTTGCCTTGCAGGCGGCCAACCCAGGTTCAATTTCCAGCATCGCATATGGTCCCCCCAGCACAGCTAGGAGTAATTCCTGAGTGCATGAGCCATGAGTAATCCCTGTCCCCTGTGGATCGCCGGGTGTGCCCCCCCCCCCAAAAAAAAAAAGAATGCATCCATAGAATCACAACTCTGTGCGGTCTCTCCCTTGGCTTGACCTTCACTGTTCAGTAGCAGTGGTGCATTTTTTATTGACCTTTTCCCTTGAATCCCGTGCTCCTACCTTGGCCCCTTCACACTTACAAGTATATTGAGGAGGACAGCTTTGTAAAGGAAGCTTCCTGCACTACCCACGAGGCCACAAGTCCAAATTGTTCTCCTCTTTCCTTGCTTCTCCTTTAAGTCTGGTTCAGAGGGAGAAACAACAGCGCCGCTTACAAAAGCTGGTGCTTCCTTCCATAATCTTGATCTCACTTCCCCTGCTTCTTGAAAACCGCAAATCCTGTTCCCCTGGCACCTTAAAAAGCTCCTTTTTCTAATCTTCCTGTGCACAAAATAGTGTCTTGATCCTAAGTACATCAATAAATAAACACATCTGCAAACACAAGAAATCTTCACACTTTGCCATTATCCACTTCCCAAAAAGAACTTCTTTTTTGCTATTGCTGTCATCGGGAGTTTTACTTGTTGCTGTTGTTTTAGCCTTTGCTTTTAGGGACAGCTCAACTTTGTTTCTCTTCTCTTGTTTTTTGGGCCACACCCGGCAGTGCTCAGGGCTTCCTCCAGACTTTACTCATAAAAATGAGTAAAGGTGACTTCTGTCCCTTTTTTTGTGGGGGGGGGGGTGACACCTGGCAATGCTCAGAGGTTACTCCTGCCTCTCCACTCAGGAATTACTCCTAGCGGTACTCGGAGGATCATATGGGATGCCAGGGATCGAAGCAGGGTTGTTCGAGTGCAAGGCAAATGCCCTACCTGCTGTGCTATCATTCTGGGCCTGGCTTCTGTCTTTAAGGGGCTGACAGTACAATGGAAAAAGACATGTGCTCAGGAATTACCCCTGGCGGTGCTTCGGGGACCATATGGGATGCTGGTGACTGATGTCAATGATCAAAACTGGCTCAGTCCTGTGCAAAGAAAGCACCTTACCTGCTATACTTTTGCACCAACCCCAGTGACACTATAACTTCCCCCATTTATGTATCTGGTTCCCCCAACTTTCCTTAATTCCTCCTTTACTTTACCTTCCTGAAATCCTAGTATCTACTGACTGCTAAGTCTTATACTTAGGCAGTGTCTTCTGTTTTTATTGGCGTCCTTTTATTTCTACAATTTAATTGACATTTCAAACATCTTTGCTTAACTGAGTCAATTAGCCCCATAACTAGGTTACTTCTTTCTAGGCAATCTCTCCTAACACTTAACACACCACAGCCAAATTATCCTTTTTAAATCACAACGTTGATAATTTCTCACACCTGGTAAAGACTCACTTCCCAATGACTCACCGGTGAATAAAAATGAAGTATGAAATCTTGTATTTGTCCTTCAAGGATCTCCATAATATGTCCTCAACATGCCTTTAATGCATGACAATCTACCACTCTCTAACTACGTAATCTTTTCTTTTTCTTTCTTTCTTTTTTTTTTTTTTTGCTTTTTTGGGTCACACTCAGCGATGCACAGGGCTTACTCCTGACTCTGCACTCAGTAATCACTCCTGGCGGTGCTCAGGGGACCATATGGGATGCTGGGAATCAAACCCAGGTTGGCCACATGCAAGGCAAACGCCCTACCCTCTGTGCTGTCACTCCAGCCCTAACTACATAAGCTTTTCACTGTTAATAGAACATTCCATGTGCTTCCTTATTCAGTGATTCCTTTAATCCGCCTTCTCTGCCTGGAATCACTAGCAGAGTGCAATCATCTCTCAAGATTCATTTTCAATATTCTACCAGCTTAGTTCCATTCAACAAATATATTTGGACAACAGTCAGCATTTTATGCTAGGCAGTATGATTTATACAATGTAAATAAAAATGAGTAAAGGTGACTTCTGTCCCTTTTTTTTTGGGGGGGGGGGGTGACACCTGGCAATGCTCAGAGGTTACTCCTGCCTCTGCACTCAGGAATTACTCCTAGCGGTACTCGGAGGATCATATGGGATGCCAGGGATCGAAGCAGGGTTGTTCGAGTGCATGGCAAATGCCCTACCTGCTGTGCTATCATTCTGGGCCTGGCTTCTGTCTTTAAGGGGCTGACAGTACAATGGAAAAAGACATGTTTAGATTTTAATAACTTATACTAAATCCCTACCTCAACTCTGCACACAGATAATGTAATATATGTCTGTTGAATAACTGAATGAGTGTTATATGAAATGCAAAAATAGTACTTCAGGTATGATAGGAAGTAAAGATTAATTTTGACTGGGAATCCACCTTCTTTGACTTAAAGAAGCATTGAATTTCTTATTGTAGGAAGCACTGAAATGAAGTGGTTAAGCTCATGGATATGACTCAGTTAAATTAGATGCTGTTGTTCTTAAGGTCCATCTGCCTGTTCAAAGGAGTCTGGGACAAACAGCCTCTTTCTCCTAACAATCTTTGTCTTGTTTCCTGAACCAGCCCTCTCTCCAACATTGATTTTGCATCTTTTCTTCTACCAGTACCCCTATGCTTTCCCAAACCTTTATGGGATCTGCCTATAGAAATTCTCTAATTGTTTTTTATATAAAAACCTTTAAAGGAATAAAGATTTTACTTTGATATATAGAGTTCTTTACCTTCTTCTATTTGAAACTTCAGACCTGCCTTTCAGATAGACATTTTGCAAAGCAAAAAAAAGCTGTTTTCTTCTGTCTTCTGTATTCATTATTAACTCAAAACAAGAAATCTAACTCTACTGGTGTGTGTGTGGCGGGGGTGAGTCTTGTGTGTGTGTGTGTGTGTGTGTGTGTGTGTGTGTGTGTGTGCAAGGAAAGGGTTTGAGCCTCTGTAATCACAAGTACTACTAAAGACTAATACCATGAATTGGACATTAACTATGTGCTGGACACCATATAAACCCACAAATCTAATCTCATTTGAGCCATACCACAAATTTCTGGGCTTTATGTACTATTTGGGCTTTATTAGTATCATTATCCCCATCTTACAGAGGTTAGGTTACTTGTCTAAGGCCATATGCCTAAGCATCAGTACAGCCAGAATTTGAACCCACTGTGGCTTCATAGCTATTCTGGCTAGCCGATATACAGGAGACTATTCCCCATAAAAGGTTGCGAGTCAGAGATCCTTCTGTAGAAAATCTATGATGATCTTTTGGGCATGGATACTAGAATACCTATCCTGAGAAATTCTCCCAGCTTTTATAATTGATGACAACAGCATAAAAAGTCTTGGGGCTGGAGTGATAGCACAGCGGGTAGGGCATTTGCCTTGCTTGTGGCCGACCCGGGTTTTATTCCCAGCATCCCATATGGTGCCCCGAGCATCGCCAGGAGTAATTCCTGAGTGAAGAGCCAGGAGTAACCCCTGTGCATCGCCGGGTGTGACCAACCCCCCAAAAAAGTCTCTGACCAAAGAACACAGTGAGCACTTGAACATTGAGGGCACACTGGGTTCAGGGCATTTAATCAATGGAAATGTAGCAATATAATTGTGTCCTCCCCGATTCACTATCCTGTCCACACCTCCCGCCTTTTCCCAAGGGTCTTGATGGGTTTTGCATGACTGGTCTGGGGGGCTGCCTGGAGCAACTAATGGGAGGGAAAGGCGGCTGCTGCTATTGTTTATCCTGAGAAAGAATTTTCCCTCCTAATTATTTTTTTACTTTTATTCTCATAGCACTTACTACTTACATTTTGCAAGGTCTGTCTCATAGGTCTTTGTATACAGTTGTAGTCTATAATGTTTTCAGAAGTGTTAAAAACTTACAACAGCACTTGAAAGTTGAATTTCTTTACAACTTCTTACAGTTACTACATTTTTCGGTTTTGTGGTTTTGCGGAATGATACACATTTCATTTCTGTTTCTCTGATTGAAAAAATGGAAAACATGGATCAAAACCACAGTAAAAAAAATCAAGCATTACTTAAAAATCACCACAATGCATAAAAGTAAATTAACTGAAATAATGCTTTCAGGACTAGGAGCTAGTATAGAAGTTAGGGAACATGCCTTGACTGCACCTGACTTAGGTGCGATTCCTGGCTACTCGTCCCACAGGGCCTGAGCATCTGTGCTTCCTCTGGACCTTGCATTGAGCTACATTGATTCTTACGTTGGCAGAGAATCACTGGTAGCCCCTCCCCGCTCCCGGTCTCCTACATACTGCTTGGGAGACTAAATAAATAAATAATTCTAAAGACTGAAGTGACAGTACACCAGGGAGGGCACTTGCCTTGCACATGGCTGACCCTGATTCAATCCCCGGCATCCCATATGGTCCCCCGAGCACCACCAAGAGCGATCCCTGAGTGCAGACACAGGAGTAGCCCCAGAGCATCGCCGGGTGTGACCTCCAAAGCCTTAAATAAATGAATAATTATATTAGGGCCCTAAGAGACAGCCCAATGGGCTAGATGCATGCTTTGCATCCTGGAGACCCTGGTTCCAACCCTGGCAGCACGTGGCTCTCTCAGCACCACTGAGAGCAACCCTGAACAGAGCCAGGAGTGGTTACAGAGGGATTCCCCCAAACAAAATCAGAATATTTCCAAATGACTTTTTGTTGCTACTATTGTCGTTGGCAATAGATTCAGGATTGATGTAAGTGAAGGCAAAGACAGCATTAAGATTTGGAGGAACATCCTGCTCAGTTGAAGTATTTATACTGAGTCACTTCTCAGGCAACACACACACCAAATCTTTGCTTGGAAAATAACCGTTTCACAGAAATACCTAAAATATTCAGAAGTTTTAGTTCCACCAACAATGTGATTGTCACTTTGAAGAGTTTTCAGCCATCTCTCTGCCCAGCACTAAAATTGATGCTAAATAAATAATGAGCACAATGAATATTTGTATCTTAAAGCAGTCTCTTCTAGAATTGATTTATGCACTGTGTTCTTTGAAAATCTACCCTACCTAAATGTCTATTCCACAAATCAGTTAAGGGCCACCTTTAATACAGAATTTTGATATGAAAATATTATTATAAAAAGTAAGGATTATAGTTGACTTTACTGGTTGCTAAATGATTATTTTATGCAATCTTTAGAGTAATTATAAAATGCGTTTATTCTATCTTTTTAATGCATTTATTTTTAGCAAATAAGTAAACTTATATAATTAACATACAGAGCACTGTATCACTGAACACTGTTGTCCTGTTGCTCATTGATTTGCTCAAGCAGGCACCAGTAATGTCTCCATTCATCCCTGTTCCGTTCAGGGTCAGGGAAATGAGCCCCATTATTGTTACTGATTTTGGCATATTGAATACGCCATGGGTAGCTTACCAGGCTCTGCTGTGAGAGATTCTGCATCACTCTCTTTTGGGAACTTTGTTTTATACTCTCTGGATCTTGGCCATTGATGAGATTACATGGAGCCAGGCACAGTTTGTGTGTGTGACTACCAAGCTACTGCCAAGCTACTGGGGATCTGGGTGGAGACCCAGTCCTGATCCAAGCAGGCTTGGAGATCTCAGAAACGGGTCCTGCATACCTGGGTTCCTCTGCCAATTCCTTCATGCGTGAAACTCGTCTGAGTATGTGGAGAGTGGCCTTGAGTATGGCCATGGCTGGGTTCTGGAGGTTTTCTGCTGCCAGGGCTCTGCTTGAGCCGGGAAGCTCAACCTGCCCACCTCTGAGGGAGCCCTGGTGAAGACAGCCTGGCACGGGGGCAGGAGATTCTGCATCACTCTCTTCCAGGAGCTTTGTTTTATAATCTCTGGATCTTGGCCATTGATGAGATTACGTGGCACAGGGGACAGTTTGTGGGTGTGACTGCCAAGCTACTGGAAAACTAGGGATCTGAGTGGAGGAGGCCCAGTCCCAATCCGTGTGGGCTTGGAGATCTCAGCCACGGGTCCCACGTACCTGGGTTCCTCTGTCGGTGAGTTTCGTCCGAGCATGTGGAGAGTGGCCTTGAGCATGGCCAAGTACAAAGAGTACAAAGAGTACTACTGGATATATTTTTAAACACAGTGTAATGTTTTAGGGGTTACATTGTTACCATGCCATGCCCCACACCAAAGATTAAATGCCATAGTTAAACAGTGTTACTCAACAGTTTACCAAACAGCACCACCATCCTAAATTCTTTCCTTCCTGTGACTCCCCTGTGCTACCAACTGGTTCCTTAGTCTTGTGCCTTGGACACCATTTATGCAAATTTCAGTTGTGACCTCACTGAAATATCCTGGCTATATGGCTCTAAATGGAGAAGCACCGCACTGGATTACTCTCTCCCTAATAAGACTTTTTTTTTCTTCAGATGTGATTTTTAAAATGACCTCATTTCTGTTGCTTCTTTTCTGAATGGGACTGGAGCGATAGCACAGCAGGTAGGGCGTTTGCCTTACACACGACCGACCTTAATTTGATTCCTCCATCCCTCACAGAGAGCTCGGCAAGTTACCGAGAATATCCTGCCCCCACAGCAGAGTCTTACCCCTGGCGTATTCGATGTGCCAAAAACAGTAATAAGTCTCACAAAGGAGATGTTACTGGTGCCCTCTCAAGCAAATCAATGAACAACGGGACGACAGTGCTACAGTGCAACAGTGCTTTTCTGAACTTGTCTATCAGAAGAAGTTGCAGGCAGAGAACAGAATTTTTAGGATGGGAAAGCCAGGGTAGGGGATGGAGTATTATCTCTGAAGAACTTAGGAGTGAGTCCAACTTGAATTTTTCACAGGAAGGATAATCATTATATTTAGACATTTCCAAAAATATAACATCTTATGATCCTTCGAAACAAGAGTCCATAATGGTATTTTGCAGACTGAGAAATAAATGTTTGAGGAGGAAGGTGACCAGTTTGAGCTCACAGAGCCAAGTCATAAAGTTGGAGTCCTGTCTAGCTGCTGGTGATGACAGAAAATTAGTCAGCTTGAGAAATGCAACTATCTAAGATCAAAGAAAAGTCTAAGAACCTAAGACCCATCTCTTCATATCAGATCTTCACTGAAGATAGCGATCTGTATTCACTACCCTGACCATTATTTTCTATGCTATTACTACCCATTCATTTAAAATATTAAGCACCCAAGGGTCAGACAGATAATATATCAGGTAAGGTGTTTGCCTTGCACATGGATAACACAGGTTTAATACCCTGCACCATCTATGGTCCTCTGAGCACAGCCAGGAGTGATTCCTGAGCTCAGAGCCAGGAGCAAGCCAGGAGCTGAGCTATATTTGGCCCCCAAA
The DNA here is from genome assembly GCF_027595985.1 of Sorex araneus. Taxonomy (NCBI): domain Eukaryota; kingdom Metazoa; phylum Chordata; class Mammalia; order Eulipotyphla; family Soricidae; genus Sorex; species Sorex araneus. The sequence continues at coordinate 82,014,715 of NC_073305.1, forward strand.
CTAAAAGGAACAAAAGAAATATTAAGTACCCACTTTGTACCAGCCATTGTTCTGAATACATGGCAATAAACAAAACATTTGACAACTCCTACCCTCATGAAATTAAGAGGAACTAAGAGGCTGAAAATAACAAGTACTTAAATTATTTTTACGAGCTGAATTGTGTTCCCTTCAAGTTCATGTTAAAATCCAAACCCTAGGTGCCTCAAAATGTTAGAGAATATGCAATGGGGGCTTCAAAGGGATAATTAAGGTAAAATAATGTCATGTGAGAAGACCTTATTCCACTATGGCATGAGTAAATGACACAGGCATGAACAGAATGAAGACCAAGGGAAGTCTCAGGGTAAAGGGCAGCCTTCTAAAGCCAAGGAGAGATGTCTCAGAAGAAAAAAGAAGTTCTGCTGACCTCTTGGCCTTGGACTTCTGGCCTGTTGATCTATTAGGACATGAATTTCTATTGGTTAGGCCATCCAGGGTATAGTGCCTTGTTATGGTCTAGCAAAGTGATGCAGGTGTACAACATGACATTGACACATCAAAACAGAGAGGGGTTGCAATTGCAATAGGATGACCAATATAGATGTTTACATAAATTTGATGCTGGAAATGGCGGGAGATTACAAGGACCAGATGCTAAAGGCCTCCTGACCCATGTTAGTTAAAACTCTAGGTTTTCCCCCAGAGAATCATGAGACAGCCCCCCCTCTCCCCCCTCCGCTGGCCCACTCTGAATAGAATTTCATGAGCTACTGTGTGTTTGGGCTGGAGCGATAGCACAGTGGTTGGGCGTTCGCCTTTTACGAGGCCGACCAGTGTTCGATTCCTGTGCCCCCTTTCCGAGAGCCCGGCAAGCTACCGAGAGTATCCAGCCCACGCGACAGAGCCTGGCAAGCTACCCGTGGTGTATTCGATATGCCAAAAACAGTAACAATAAGTCTCTCAATGAGAGACATTACTGGTGCCCACTCGAACAAATCGAAGAGCAACGGAATGACAGTGACAGTGACGGTGTGTTTATTTGAGTCACTATGCTTGCATTGAGTGTAGATACCATGGAGTGAGGGGATGAAATAGGTCAGACAAGAGCAAACATGTTTTGAGCAGTCTGGGATTGATAGTGCCAATATAATGCCAAGATTACGCCAATCTGGGAGCCAGGGAGACAGTGTAGGGGTTTAGGCACTTGCCTTGCATCCCATCCATCCTAGTTCAATCTCCAGTACCACATATGGTCTCCCAAGCACTGACAGAAGTTACTTCTGAGCACAAAGCCAGAATTAGCCTCTGACTACCTCTGGGTGTGGCCCCCCAAACAAACAGAAAATATAGTAGTAAACTTGCTCCGCATTTTCATAACCTCCTTGGCTCTGAAACCTCGCAGCACGTGTGGAAAGGACAAATAGGATATTTAGGTCTTAAATGCTTTTTATGCATAAGCACCTGTTTGGGCTATAGTTATTTCCATGGGATTGTATTTGCTGGAATGCCAACCATTTGAAAGTAAAAATCTTTTTGTCAATGTTGGTTACCTCATAGTATGTGAAAAATGCTTTTTCATATAGAGGCTTGACATAGTCTCTCTTTAACTATTTAACATGAAAAAGTAAATCCAACATTTCTTCTGAAATACTTAATATAAAACCAATGTAGTGGGGCTAGAGAGATAACTCATGGAACTAAAAGTTTAGCTTCAGTCCCCAGTACCACATGGTTCTCTGAGCACTACCAGGAGCAACCCCCAAACAAGAACTGGACAGCTCTCCAGAACTGTTGCATGTGTTCCAGAAACAAAATCCAACAGACACACACACACAAAAAAACCAAATCGATTAAGCAACTTGCTAGCTACAAACATTAATTAACAAGAATAGTATGTGAGTGAATCTATGCATTTGCAAACCAGACATTTCTATTTACATTTGCATACCAAAAAAAAAATCAGATCTCGGGCTGGTGTGAAGTTATAGTGGGGAGAACATTTGCTTTACACACAGCACAATCTGATCTCCTTCACCACATCTGGTCACCTGGCCCTGCCGGGAATGATATTGGAGTGCAGAGCCAGGAGTAAGCCCTGAGAACTGCAGAGTATGACCCCAAAACAAATATATACAAAATGCAGGTCTGGAAAAATAAATTAATAATTATACCTAAAGTTATATAGCTATTAAGTTTCAGAATTAAGACTGACATCCCTAGGGGTGCAGAACACTAATCCAGAGGGTAGGGCATTTGCCATGCTCATGGCTCCCCCGGTTTCTATACCCAGCATCCCATATGGTTACTGAGCACTGCCAGAAGTAATTCCTGAGTGCAAAGCCAGGACTAAGCCCTGAGCATTGCCAGTGTGGTCTCAAATCCACCATCTCTCTCCATCCCTCAAAATAAAAGATTTCAACCCAGATCTCCCTGTTGGTGAGTTTGTATTCTTTAAAACTATGCCAAGGACAGGGCTGGAGCGATAGCACAGCAGGTAGGGCATTTGCCTCGCACGCGGCCAATCCGGGTTTGATTCCCAGCGTTCCATATGGTCCCCCGAGCATAGCCAGGAGTAACCCCTGAGCATTGCCGGGTGTGACCCAAAAAGGAAGAAAAAGTTACTAAAACTATGCCACGGACAACCCCAGAGAGATAGCTTGCCTTGCATGCTACCAATGAGTATAGCCTAAAAAATAAAAACAAAGAGTTAAAAACCCACATAAAAATAAAAACATACCAAGTCTAAGACCTCCCCCCACTAAAAAATACATGAATGTTGGGGCTGGAGTGATAGCACAGCGGGTAGGGCATTTGCCTTGCACGCAGCCGACCCCGGGTTCTAATCCCAGCGTCCCATATGGTCCCCTGAGCACCACCAGGGGTAATTCCTGAGTGAAGAGCCAGGAGTAACCCTTGTGCATTGCCGGGTGTGACCCAAAAACCAGAAAGAAAAAAAAATACATGAATGTTTTAAAATTTTTGTTTTTTGTGAATACTGGATTTCAGCTATCTGAAATTTTAGACTAGTGTGGTGATACTGAGTTGAAAGCTCAGGCCCATTTTAATCCACCAAATCCTCTAAGGTGAGCCTTAACATTTCATCTGAATTTTGGCCGCCCGTAGGGGTGACCAGCAAGGACATTTACCCCAGACCTGAACCACGGAGAGGACTGAACAGTGAATGGCATTCCCTTTTTCCCACCCAACCCCCTCTCACTCACCCTTGTGAGGTGATTCCCTGGGATGACCAATCATTCTCTCTTTTTTTTTTTTTTTGCTTTTTGGGTCACACCCGGTGATGCACAGGGGTTACTCCTGGCTCATTCACTCAGGAATTACTCCTGGCGGTGCTCAGGGAACCATATGGGATGCTGGGGATCGAACCCAGTTGACCGTGTGCAAAGCAAACACCCTCCCCACTCTACTATAGCTCCAGCCCCTTTATATTCTTTTTTTTTTGTTTGCTTTTTGGGTCACACCCGATGATGCACAGGGGTTACTCCTGGCTCATGCACTCAGGAATTACTCCTGGAGGTGCTCGGGGGACCATATGGGATGCTGGGAATCGAACCTGGGTCAGCCATGTGCAAGGCAAGTGCCCTCCCCGCTGTGCTATCGCTCCAGCCCCCCAACCATTCTTTTGGGTTCTTTTCGCTCTGTTTTGTTTCTCAACTCTTCCTGTCATCATATGCCCCCAGCTTTGCCTGCCAGGCTTCTACCTCTTCTCTCACCCTGACCCGTCATTTATTGTTGAGTCCTTCTTCATTCTAGGTGCCAACAAAGCAAACCAGGTAATAAAGGCCAACATGTGCAATGAACGTGAAGCTGGACAGGGAAAAAAGCAGAATTTTTGTTTTTTTCCAAATAAAGTAGGAGAAAGCCTAAAAAGAGAGGCCCCTGGTGGTGACTTGGATCTGGGGGCTTGGGGAGAGAACTCTCTGCCAAGGAGAGCTAGCTCAGAAACTGAGCTGTTGAGAAGGACGGCTGGCCCAAGGGGAGGACTCCCTGAGATGCAGAGACGGCAGTGGCCATGAGCAAGCGTGCCTGTAGGAGAACCCAGGGGACATTTCAGCTGAGCAACACAGTCTCCTGCACCAGAGGAGAGGAACAAGGACAGTCCTCTTGGGAGGAGGCCTTTCCTGCTCCATCTGCTGTTCCCGCCAGTCTCTCCTTGCTGCACTCCCTTGGCACACCGTTCCTCCAACTCGCCCCGCAAAGGCTGCCTTCTGGGTTTGCACTTGCCCTGGTTCCTTCCTGCTCCTCTCTCTCCACATGCCCCCCGCCCGGGCCTCGACTCCCAGGCCACCTTCTCTAACCTCTCTGAACAATAACAATCTCCGCTACTGTTGTTCCTCTCCCCTGTCTGATTTTTATCACTACCTGACATTCCGTTTTATCTCTATGTGTTTAACTTAGCCATGTTGTTTTTCTCCATAAGCGTTTAAGCCCTGTACTTACATGACCTTTTCCCTAAGCTGCTTAGCAGAACTGGAAAGACTCCCTTGGCCACATAACTTTCACTCTGCCTTGAATCCCATCATCAAGAGGACTTCGCATAACAACTCATCGCTGTCAAGGCAAATGTTCCTAACCATTCATTTTCAAATCCAGATGGGATTGCCTTATCCTCATTTTACCTCTTCCATTCCATGTTTCCTCTTCCTTTTCACTTCATTATCACAAAGTGAATAATTTTGTCTCTCCTTGCCTGCCTCCTTTCTGGTTTGTGTTAGAAGTTCTGCCTTCACGTGAGGGCCTTCTTAAGAGCTGGGACCAGAAATGTTAGGTGGGATATGTAGAATAATAATTATTTTCTCCAGTGTCATTGAATTGCTGGGATGCATGCATCATTGGAGAATTGGGCTACCAGGCCTGAAGCTTAAAACAAAAATAGAGAAGGGCCAGAGCCATAATACAGAGGGCACACAGCTGCCCAAGTTTAATTCCCAGCACATATATGATCCCTCCAACCTCACCTGGAGTGATTCCTGAGCACAGGGCAGGGAGTAAGCCCTGAGCACCTTCAGGTGTGGTCCCAAAATCAAGCAAATAAAATAAGTTCTCTTTGAGGCCAGAAATGTGGTACAATGAGCAGGGTGCTTGCCTTGGTTGTGGTTGACCTGAGTTCCCCAAATGGTACCTTATATGGTACCCTAAGCACCTGGCACCCAATATATTTTCAAAGCACCAGTAGGAGTGTTCCTTGAGTGTAGAGGCCTGTGCACTGCTGGGTATGATCTCAAAATAAAACAAAGCAAACAAAAAAGGTAGAGCAGAGATGTTGAGAGTGTGTTTATGGAGGCCCCACGGAGATGAATCCTGGAATCCACATGGGGATTTGGGCTATGGTAAGCAGAATAATCTCCCCACATCCTAATTTCCAGAGCCTATAAAAGTCACCTTATAGCAAAAAGAGACTCAGCAGATATATTTAAAGGTCTTAAGGGTGGATTGGAGCGATAGCACAGCAGGTAGGGCATTTGCCTTGCACTCGGCTGACCCAGGTTTGATTCCTCTGTCCCTCTCGGAGAGCCCGGCAAGCTACCAAGAGTATCCCACCCTCACGGCAGAGCCTGGCAAGCTCCCTGTGGCGTATTCAATATGCCAATAACAGTAACAAGTCTCACAATGGAGATGTTACTGGTGCCCGCTCAAGCAAATCAATGAACAACAGGATGACAGTACTATAGTGCTATAGTATTAGGGGCTGCAGGTTGACTGCTCAAAGGTCTTAAAGTAGGAGAATATCCTGGATTATCTGGTGGGTCATAATCATTAGCGTCCTTGAAAGAGAGGAGGTGCGGAAGTCAAATGAACAAGAGAAATGATGGAAACAGAGGAAAGAAATGCATTCTAAAGATGGAGCAAGACCATGGTTCCCAAAGGTAGGCAACTTCTGGAAGCTGGCAAAGGCAAGGCAGGGCCAGGCAGGAAAGAAAAAGGCAAATGATGGCATTTCCCTGACACTTTAGCATATCTCATGCATGCCCACGGCAGTTTTCAAAATTGTAAGAAATCAAAATTGTAAATGACTCCAAAGTTGTAAGAGGTCAAAATTGTAAGTGACTCCAAAATTATAAGAGATCAGGTTTCTTTTATTTTAAAGCCTTACACTAATCCCCAACATGTGAAAAAAAGAAAAGGCCATATGAGAATGGTCAGCTGCCAGATGGCATTTCATTGAATCGTCACCACCATGCCCACCGTCATCACCACCATTATCACCTTCTCTACCATCATCACCATGTTCAACACCAGTGTCCTCAGGTTCACCATCACAGCAAAAGCTAGCATTGCCTGAGCGCTTCTCTCATACATAGTCCCTTAATAAGTGTTATATGCATTATTTCATTTGATAGCTATAATATGGCTATAATAACCCTTTATGGAAAGTACTATAATTACCCTTAGCTTAGAGGTGATGAAATGAGATTAAAAGTTAAGTCTTTGCCCAGATGTATCTGAGGCTTTCTCCCAGGTTGAGAAATATAACATATTTCCTATTTTTTGATTTGTTACATTATGCTACAAAGAGTTTGTGACTGGGGATAGGAGAGGAGCTAAGGAAGTGGACGTCCTTACTAAGACCTTGTTCTAGATCTGCCTCCCTTTGGGGTATTTAAGAAAATAGTCTAAGGTAGAACCCTAGTTTCTGATCCATGACACTGGCCAAATCCTTGAAACATACTCCAGTAATAATAGGCATTCTAAAAATAGAATTCCTAATCTTCACAGCTATTACACATGGTAGCTGTTACTAGGTGAGGAAACTGAGCCTCAGAGTAAAAGTCTCATCGAAGGCCAGCTAACTAGTTAGAAAGTGACTAGTGTAGAGTTAGGCCAAGGTCTTGCATCATGCTCCTTGAGGCTTCCAGTTACTTTCTACTACTCAGCTGCCTCAAACCAAGAGCACATTCTGAGGTCTACTTAGGTTTACACATAGTTTTGACTTCAGCACCCAGTCTTGTATCAGGTTTACTTGGGATTCAATGGAAGCTATATCCACTGTAGCTCAGATTTCTGATAAGACATTGAATCTATGAAGTGCTGGACTTTCAATTTGCAGCACAACTACATCAGTCTTAACTATTTAGCCAAGAAAACCTCAGCATTTCATTCTTAGTCACAGGATCCAGGAATTATGAGGAAAACTAGAGACATTATTTAACTACAGCACTAAGTAAAGCCTAGCAACCTGATTTGGGCCCATTAGCCAAATTCTTTCCTCCAAAATCTGTCTTTAGATGCCAGATCTCATTGTATGCTTTATCCCACTCCCAGAAGGGGCTGGACAAACCAGAAATTCAACAATGATTACACAATGTCTGCTTCATGCCAGTCACTGTATTAGGCTCTGGGGGTTTCAAGTCTATGTTTGTAGTATTCCTGGTCTCCTATCATGGAAAGGAAGCTGACGGAATTAAAAAACAAAAACAGAACAAAAAAACTAGTGTGTAGGAGATGGCTCAGAGGACAGAGGACACAGCTAAAAGACCAGGGTTAGCCCAGCACCACATACATAGTTCCCCCGACAAAAAATAAAGGTAAATAAAATTTTTTTTCAATGATTGCAAAAATTTATCTTAAAAATTTAGGCCACATCTGGCTATGCTCAGAGCTTATTCCTGGTTGTACTCAGATGGGCTTAGAAGACCATAAGTGGTGCTGGGAATCGAACCCTAGTCAGCTGCACATAACGCAAGTGCCTCTACCCACAGTACTATATCTCCGGCACTGATTGCAAGTTTTAGCAAGTGCTACCAAGTGTTTGTGAGTACAAAATCAAGTGTTTCCAACACCCAGTAATCATAAAAACAAAGAGAAGTGAGAGGAGTAACTCCCTAGGGAAGATGAGAGAACTAACCCCTAGTCTATGCATGATAACTTTGTCTTGCAAGAATGTGAAATGATAGAAAAATGTGAGAATTCTGGGGCGAAGGAGATAGTGCTGTGGGTAAGTGTAGGATAACATAGCCTCTGATAGTTTAGGTTTATTGAGTTACTCCCACTACAGTGCTCCCATTCCTCTTTGTTTGTAACTTCTTTCTTAATGTTCTGTTTACTTGTATATATTGTTTTTTTCTTCTCCTTGAGTCTTTTGCATAGTTTATTCAGAGCCATGTCCTTTTGTATGGACACAGGAATACTTAGCAAATGCTATGCTTTTGTAACCTGGGAGTCATTTGACTCTACATGATATTTTCCTCCTGGGCATCTGTTCTCTCCACCTAAGCCTCAGCTGCCCTTACTTCCTAGCATCCCCAAAAGCAGGGTCCTGACGAGGGACGGGACGGACCCAGGGCAAGTGGTGAGTTATGTGCTACCCTGGCATCGAGATGGGCCTGGCCAAAGTGCCTAATGCTTAACTATAAGTTTAGAGCTTGGTCATGGACAAATGCTGTCATGATACAAATAGTGATAACTAAATTTGGACCCTGCTAGGGTGAGGAATGATTAATCTGGCCTGAGTGCTGTAGTCTGAGCCTGTGGCAAGATGTTGCCAGGAGAGCTGCCTTTCAAGCCTCAACGTGTCTCTTGCTATGTCCATACAAAAATAACTAGTATTCAGATGTGAATAAGTTCTTGGACTAAGGAAAAGAGAAAAACCTTAAGCAGTATTTTACCTGCTGGCAGTCAGGAAGGACTTTGGAATGCCTGGCCCTCAGGAAGGGCTTTCTTATGTTGATTTTGCTACCTGGCTTTGTGTAGCCTATAGGGCAAGGTGAAGAGAGACAAGAAGGGGGAGAGACTAGTGAAGGAGAAGGCTGAGGGAGATCCAGCGAGAGGACGGAGCCAGGAATGTGGGAGATGAGAAAGATGGAAGATTGAATAAATGGTAACTAATCAGCAATCAGCTTGGTCCTCGTCCTTCCTTCCTTCGCCTGTACTTGGCCAATGGCCATCCCGATCCAGCCCATACACAGCGGTTCCAGAGCACCAAACACGAGTGGTGAGACAGAGCCACCCTGAGAGCCTGAGAGTGCACATGCCCTGCGGCGTGCCTTAGTTTTTTACAGGTAAGGAGCTTGCCTTCTGCTTATTCAACGAAAGTTAGATACCCAGAATCACATATGGTTCCTTAAATATGAGCAGGAGAGATCCCTGAGCGCAAAGCCAGGAGTAAGCCCTGAGCACAGCCAACTATAGCCCAACATCAAAAAACAAAACCAGAAAATATGAGTAAGAAGCATTTTCTTCCTTATAAAGTGACATCATCTTGTGTCACCTACGTCTGCTTCATAGCTTCATAGCTTAAGGTCGAACTGCATTTGTGCCAGTCTCAATATCCCTAATCTGTGATATGTCCAAAAATATATATTGACTTCTCAATATCACTGAAATAAAGGAATGGTGACAGGATGAGATATATGCAAAAGAGTCCCAGAGCTCTGTTTATTGCCATCCAGAATAGTTTATATTTATTTTTCTCTTTATATGGAAATTGGAGTTATCCCAGGAAATTTGCTCACTCCCAAACCTTTCCTTCCTCCTAGCACAATCTGAAATGCCACATTAGAAGGTAATTTGTTTGACTTAAGGCATTGTTAAAATGTAAATACCCAGGGAAATAAAATAAGCCATTCTCGGTTATAATTAGTTTACTGGGTCCTCTTCAATAATTCCAGGATCTAAGTATGAGCTCTGCTTTAAGGGAGAGTGGATACAACTGAATGTCACACAGAGCTGAAAGGCTAAGGGCGAGACAGCTGGTGAGTAAAAAATGTACAGAACCATGGAGAGCACAGGCTTGATGGCATCATGGAAAGTGTGCTGGACTCGTAGCCTGGACACCTGCATTTTAGTCCCACCTGCTTTGTTTGCAAGTCCTGAGAGTCTGTTTTGAGAGTCGGTGTTGAGAGTTCAACACTGCCACCTCCACAGTCTCATCTAATATCAACAAACTACTGCCACCTGGTCACAGTGGATCAACCCAAGGACAGCTGATTTCCAGGCCAGGTGGCAGCCTTGAACAAGGTTTGGAGAAAGAAAGAAAGAAAGAAAGAAAGAAAGAAAGAAAGAAAGAAAGAAAGAAAGAAAGAAAGAAAGAAAGAAAGAAAGAAAGAAAGAAAGAAAGAAAGAAAGAAAGAAAGAAAGGAAGGAAGGAAGGAAGGAAGGAAGGAAGGAAGGAAGGAAGGAAGGAAGGAAGGAAGGAAGAAAGAAAGAAAGAAAGAAAGAAAGAAAGAAAGAAAGAAAGAAAGAAAGAAAGAAAGAAAGAAAGAAAGAAAGAAAGAAAAAGAAAGAAAGAAAGAAGAGTAACTGTGAAATTCCATAACCCAATGATTTTCTTGTAGGGCAACTGAAGATTAGAGAGGAAACAGGGAGTTGATAGAAATGGGCACAAGCTGAAATATCCACAGAGTGACCAAAAGACAGAAACCATTCATCCAGAGAGTTATAAATGAAGATAGCAGAATGAAGCCGGAAAGATAGTACAGCAGGCTACTTGCCTTGAACACAGCTGACCCAAATTCAATTCCTGTCACCACATATGGTCCCCAGAGCACCAGCCACCAGGAGTGATCCTTGTGAACAAAGCCAGGTGGAAAGCCCTGAACACTTCCAGGTGTGACACAGAAATAAACAAAAAAGGCAGACAGGAAAAAAAATTATTTCATAATTCTGACTGTGATGGAGGTGGATATATGTGAATTATATCTCAAATTCTTTAGAAAAAGAAAATAAAAGCCAGTTTTGTCTTCCCCTCAGATTACAAACCTGACCTGGCAGAAATAGAAGCAGAGCTGGAGAGGAAGAATAACGCCAGACGTAATAGTTGAGGAGAGACTAAATTTCCTGACACTGACAGCATGACCCGATGGCCAGGATTAAGTGCCTGATCATATACTGCAGAACGAAACCTTTTGAATGTTCCAGTCTCCATAAAATACAGCTGCGAATGACTACAGCATTGTGTATGATTGCTCCACTTTCCCATGTACCCAGGGTCTCTATACCACATGTAAGCAGCCGCCTACACAGGCCCACACCCTCAGGCCTGCTCACCTACTCATAACTATTTCCCTTCCTGAGGAAGCAATGCAGAATGAGTCTCGGATGCTTTCAACTCTAGGGCCTATTAACTTTAGCTTTATTTCTCCATAACTGCTTTTTCTAAAACCACGGAGTTAGATTTCACTTTCATCTTTAAGATCTCATCTAGATCTTGCCTATACAATTTCATGAATCTAATAAAGATATGAATAGATTAGAATTCAGATCATGTATTTTTTGCAGCACCTTCCTGTATGGAGAAAGAGCTTAAGGTTTTACCCTGTTGACTTTATAAAAATCTAGTTTTTAGCTTAGGTAGAGTTTCTAGGTCAGGCAGGTAGAGTACTTGCCTTGCATGTGAACAACCCAGGTTAGATCCCTAACACCCCATGTGGTCCTCTGAGCCCCACCCGGAGTGGTGCCTGAGCTCAAAGCCAAAAGTAAGCCCTGAGTACTACCAGGTGTAACCCAAAAACAAACAAACAAAAAAATCTAGTTTCTTGTAGTGATTTGCCATTGCAAAAAACAAGAAACTAGAATGAGATTAAGATGGGTCACATAGTGTGTGTGTGTGTGTGTGTGTGTGTGTGTCTGTGTGTGTGTCTGTGTGTGTGTGTGTGTGTTTTGAAGGAAAGGGGATGAGGGGTGGGTGGGGAGACAGGGAAGTAGATTAGCTAAGAGGCCATTCAAAGAAGTAAGGAGGAAGTCAGCAGCACAGAAATAGGAGGTTTGCTCCCTTCCAACTAGTGCTAATCACATTATCTGTGTATGTAATGGGTCTGGTGTTTTTTCTTCAAATGATGTTGACACATGTCTGCTCAAATAAATTATTGTTCCCATCCTGACTGACTCATCTGGTAGGAATGACATGCACACATGCTTACTGAAACAGAGAGGAGAGCATATAGCAGCAGGGAAGAAGAAGGTATACACACATACATACACACACACACACATACACACACTAAACAACACAACAAATCTTTTAAGCCACAGGATTACACCCACTCTCCAGTCACACACAAACATCTGCTCATCTCCCATTAGTTCACCATATATTTCTTAGCTGTTTAGTTTCATTGCATGCTTTTTTTAATTTATTTTCATTTTTTTAACAAAAATTTGCAAGCTAATGGGACCGGACCCTAGTAATGTCATTCACAATTTTAGAGCAACTGCTAGAGCAGATGTCTACATTCAGATTCTCAATCTATATTCACTGGATTATTGGACGGATGGATAGATGGATGGATGGATGGATGGATGGATGGATGGATGGATGGATGGATGGATGGACAGGATACTTACTAAACTTTCCCTTATTTCACACAAGTTCCTTTGATTGCAAATATCTTTTCTGATGTCATTCTAGCACTTTGTACATATATTTATTAGATCAAACTCTAAATTGAGTAATTCCACCTAAAGGAAAAGTATGTAATAGTAGAGGTGGAAAATGACGGAAGTAGGGACTGAAGAGATCTGCTATTTACAATTACAAATTTCCACTCAAAAGATTGAATTCTGATGGATAAGATCCCTTACTATACTGTTCAGTACTTATGTCATTTTGATATCCAGTAGATGTGAGAATTTGGGTTGCTGAGACTTGAATATTCTCTCAAGAATAAAAAAGAGAATTTCTTAAGTGCAGAAGAAAGAGGGAGGAGAATGGCATGGTTGTAGGTAGACACAAGTGACATTGAAAAGTTGCTGTTTAATGATATGCTGGATAACTTTGTAGATTTAAATTTATTTGCCTTTAAGCACTATACTCTCTGTCTCCCTGGGGCTTCAGGAAGTTTTTCATCACATGCACAGAAGGAAGAACTCAGCAGGAAGAAAGGACAGAACACAAAGCTTTCTAAATGATTCATCAACCTATAAGCTCAGGAAAAAAACAGAAGGTTGAATCAGCACACAGGAGGCTCTTGGAAATTCAGGAGTTATAATGTGGGTTTTAGTCTCATTGGGCAGGGCATGGGGATTTAGACATGGGGATTCAGACAACTAAGTCTATGTATTTGAGGAGTGCCCAGGGCTAATGCAAGGAAATCTCCTATCAAATATATTGGGATGGGGGAAGATAGGAGGGAAGAAGTGAGGATAAAGGAAAGGGGGAATATTTGTACCTTATTATAAGAATTGCGGCTTTAAAATCAGATATTTGTTTAAAAATATGAACTGTGAATTCAGTGGAATTTTTTCCCAACTCAGATAACTGATTCTTTCATAGCCTTTACAATTGTTTGCTTGGGTATTTTTCTTGAGGCAAACAGCAGCAACCACTGCTGTCTTTTGAGATGTTTTCTTAGCCATGTCTGCTACTTGGGAAGACCTGTTAACTTGACTTGTTCTGTTTGGAATGTCTAATTCCTCTCAACCATTACTTATAAGAAATGTAAAAAAAAAAAAAAAAAAAAGCCCCCTGGAATGTAAGAATCTGAGGAGCTCCTGGTTTTTGTTTGTTTGTTTGTTTTCAGATTGTCTCATTACACTTTTTATTTTTGGTAGAGATCAATACAGTTTGTAGGCTTAAGGTTCTCTTGGAAAGGAATTATCTTATGGCTATTTGTTTGTTTTGCTATGGGAAGGCACTTAGTATAGGACTAAGTTTTAGGGTTTGTTTGTTTGTTTTTTTTTTAGTTTTTTACTAGTAAACTTTTATTTATTTAGTTATTTATTTATTTTGCTTTTGGGTCACACCCAGCGATGCTCAGGGGTTACTCCTTGCTTTGCACTCAGGAATTGCTCCTGGCAGTGCTTGGGGGACCATATGGGATGCCGGGGATCGAACCCAGGTCGGCTGAGTGCAAGGCAAATGCCCTACCCGCTGTGCTATCGCTCCGGCCCCATACTAGTAAACTTTTATAGCCTAGTTCTCTCTCTTGGAGAACCTGGCAAGAGCCAGGTTACATTCAATATTACAACTTTGGTTACATTCAATATTACAACGAAAAACTCACTATTATTGTTTGGAGTTTCCACACTAGAATCAGACCTGCTGTGAAGAGATATGAGGTCGTGTGACCTCGATCCAAAATCACGGTTTGGATTTCTGTATTTTAGTAACCAAGTCCAGGGAAATTTCCACCAGAAATTGAATGATTGCAAGCTTGTATCTCTCATTAGTGGTTCTCATAATATGGCGGTCGCCACGCCCTCCACCCCGCCTCCCAGCAAGGAAAAGGCGAGAGAGAAAAACCTTTCCCCTCCTGGGCAGGCATGGGTCTAGCGACATTTCTGCAAGAAGCTGCCAGTACCAAAAGTAGTTTAGTTGGCCTCTGGAATCATGCTCATGCAGTTGCGGAGAAGCCACACACGTGCCGCTGCTGGAGTCACATCTCGGCAGAGAGCCTCATTCATTTTTTTTCCTAGATGCCAATTGCTCATCCCCAAATATTTGCATTGCCAAATGGCAACTTCCAACCTTAGAAGACCTCTATATGAAGGACTTGCATATATGTAGGAGAAGGGAGGGAAATTATATGCACAGGCTTTAGAATTTTCTTTCTTTACTTATTAGGGATGGGCTGGAGCGATAGCACAGTGGCAGGGCATTTGCCTTGCATGTGGTCGGCCCAGGTTCGATTCCTCCACCCATCTTGGAGAGCCCGGCAAGCTACCAAGAGTATCTTGCCAGCACGGCAGAGTCTGGCAAGCTACCCGTGGTGTATTTGAGATGCCAAAAACAGTAACAACAAGTCTCAAAATGGAGTTACTGGTGCCCACTTGAGCAAATTGATAAGCAACAGGATGACAGTGATAGTGACAGTACTTAGGGACTGATTCCTCTGTCCCTCTCAGAGAGCCCAGCAAGCTACCTAAAGTATCTCATCCACTCGTAAAGCCCGAACATGGTGTATTCGATATACCAAAAACAGTAACAACAAGTCTCACAATGGAGACCACTACTAGTGCCTGCTGGAGCAAATCGATGAACAACGGGATGACAGTGCTACAGTGCTACTTGGGGATCCAAAAGCTCCCTCTGGACCAAAGAGTACATGAGGAGATTCTCCCATGTGCTGACTGTGCCATTTCCTTCTGCAAAGTCCCCTGCCTGGTATGGAGCACACAGAAGGCTTAACTGAAACTTCACTGTGCACGTTTTCACCACGTTCTCTCTCACCTTTTCTAGGAAGTGGAAGGGGGCGGGGGAAGGAGGGGACTAAATAATCCAGTCAATTTAATTGGACATTTTAAAACTCACCAACATATAAGAGAGGGATACAGGAGAGGGAACTTACTCTGTGGCTCCTCACTTATACCTGGGCAAAGATCAGATAAGAATGAAGCAGCTTTCACCTATGCAGCTGTAGAACAAAGGGTAAAGAATAGTGAGAAGACAGATTTTGAGATGCAAAATGAAGCCCCAGTGACACAAAAGAACAGCAGACCACAACCCTGGTGGACAGATAAGGACACAGGGCTTCTCTGAGCATCAAGGGACAGAATAAGTGGCATCAGACACGGGTAGTCAAGAGTGAGAGGCCTTCATGGGATGGGGGGTAGAACCGGCTCCTCTCCCCACCCCAACGAGGCCCTGAGTTGCTGCCCACGAATGGCACCTGGCTCCTGAATGGCCATGATCCCAGAGGCACACAGACCAACCTCAAAACCCAGCGGCTTTTGGCAGAAATGCATCTGGACTGAGCATTAAACTATGGCGCTTTGCCACCCCAGTGGGAAAAGGTGTTTGTCCCTTCCGCCTTTTCTCCCCGGCAGCACGGTGGCTGCCACCTTTTCAGAGCTTATTGGACAGCCAGCTATGAGACTGCAGCAACGTGACACTCAGGGCCTCACGGGATGGGGGCTGGAGCAGGCCCCTCTCCCCGCCCCAACAAGGCCCTGAGTTGCTGCCCACGAATGGCTCCTGGCTCCTGAATGGCCATGATCCCAGAGGCACACAAAGCAATCTCAGAACCCAGCGGCTTTTGGCAGAAATCCCTCTAGATTTATTACTAAAATATCAGAAATCAAAAATGCTCTTCATATCAGTAATAGAAAACAAATTATCTAATGATGCCTTTTCTGCAGGTCTGAATGTTGGGGAAAATTCCAAATAATAATAGAGGAACTTTTATCAAAATATTGAATGTGATCAAAGCAGAGAAAGAGTAAGGTGAAAATCATCTGCCACATGGAGGGCAAGGATGGGATGGAGGCAATACTGGGTTCTTGGTGGTGGAGGGTGTGCACTGATGAGGGGATGCCTATTTGATCATTGTATGACTGAGACTTAGATTGGAAAGCTTTGTAACTGTTCTCATGATGATTCAATAAAAAAAAATAGAGTGAGAGGCCTTATTATGAAGGAGTGATCTAGAAAGACCTACTTGAACTGCACAATAAAGAAACTTTAATATCATTAACAATTGTGAATTATGTATGTTCAATTTACATAAAGAACTCAAGAACCCCGATTAAAATTCAGGACTTAGCCAGGTTCGAGGTAATAGTGTGATCCTAATTGAAGATTCCAGTATCTCCCTTCTTATTCCCAAGCTACCAGATTTGCTTTCTGACAGGACCAACAATTTATCTCCTCTCCAGTTTCCTTCCTGCCAACAGCTACTCTCCTAACACACTGTTGATTCTGCTCTCACTCGTGCTCTCTACTGACTGAAGATTTAAGAGCAACTCTCCTTGCATATTTCCTGGCTTTAGTCTTCAAGCCTCTGATTCAGGGGTGGAATTTTTACCATCCCTGCTCTTCAGACAGAGTGCTTTTCACTCTTTGTACCATTTAAATGGTTTACGTGTTCATCTCCATACAAGATATGATCTCCCACGACCGCACGAGGCCTCCGTTCTCTGCAGTTCTGTGGTCTAGGCCCGATGTGCATACTTCATGACAATGTGTTAAATAAAAGCAACCAGAAAATCCCTCTTTTTGAAAGTAATTTAGAAGCGAAGTGACACAAAGCTTCCCACAATTTGGGAATAAGATCATGTCGAGATCATGAAAACATAAGGACATAGGAATAGGCCCCGTTTTAACCTAATCCAGGTGGCAAAATAATTATGTTGGACAAGGTATATGCTATCTGGTTTCAAATCCCGGCTGAATCATTTGCCGGCTATGTGACATTATGCATGTTACTTCACTCCTTCACATGTAAATGAGAAAATAAAGGTATCTTTTCTATAAAATGTTGGTGAATATTAAGTAAGATAATGGAGGTGATGTGCCTAGGATATTGACTGCACCCTGTAAGTACAACATAATGTAAGCTCTTACTGTAAGAACAACACTATGTAAGCTTAACATAATGTAAACTCTAACTACAACATCCAAACAGGCTCCATACATTTAAGCCTCTTTCCTATGTTCATCTTCTTCCCTCCCTACCATTTCTATCAAAATGCCATACACTTTCTGAGCAATTTTAGTGATCTTATACTTTATTTAATATCTACTTAACATTTATGACATTCTGTTTTACATCTATTCAGTTTTGATGAGAAGCACCACTTGAGTTATCCCCAAACTTAACTAATTATAGGAATTTCTTCTAGTTCTTGTAGAAAATACTAGTCATCATCCTTTCTTAAGATTTCTGAATTCTGAAATGAGTATTTTTAAAATATTAAACAGGTAATCCTGGGATTGGGGAGATAGTATAATTGATAAGATGCTTACCTTACATGCGTCGACCCGGGTTGGATCCTCGACATCCCGTATGGTCCCCTGAGGAGCACCAGGAGTTATTCCTGAGTGCAGAGCTAGGAGTAACCCTTGAGCATCATGGGGTATGATTCCCCCTGTTCCCCCCCACACACACACACTCTCTCCCCCCTCCCCCCCCAAAAAAACAAGGTAGTCCTTTAATTAGTAAGTTTATTTATTATTTTTTTGTTTGGGGTCACACTCATAATGCTCAGGGTTTACTCCTGACTCTGCACCCAGAAAATGTTCTGGCAGTGCTCAAGAGTCCCAAGAATCACACCCAGGTTGGCTGTGTGCAAGGCTAGCCCTGTACCCACTATACTATCACTCCAGCCCTAAATGAATAAGTTTAAAAAGCATTATTGGGACTTTAGGAAGCCTCAGTGATAATGAAGCCACAGGTTCTACTCCCAACACCCCCCTTTGACAAGTGTGAACTAGCCACACTGCCATTTGGTATCCCTGAAAGCACAAAGGAGTGTATGATCTTCAGTGAGCACTGTCACTAAACATAAATGAGTACGCAGCCTGACCGAGTGGGTGTGATCCCACCCCAGTCACCACGACAATAAATAATAGCAGAAAAAAAAGGAAGTGGGGGGAAGGTAAAAGGTTCATTACCAAACATGGTTCTAAAATACACTGACTCTCAAGTCAGAGAGAACAATCTGCCTCTTGAGTTTCCCCTTACCAACCTCCAACGGCTCTCAAACGGCTTCCTCGTCCATAAAATGAGTATCTCCTTTATATGAGAGTAAAGACGGTGGAATTATATATTTATTGCATAATGCATTTACCACAATACCCTGAAGAATAAGGGCCCGATACATGTGAGATTATGCTGAGTTCCTACTTAACGTTAATACTTGACTGACAACCTCTGCTTCTACTGGCAAGATATTATTAACTTCAGTTTGCACATAGTACTGTACTAAGGTACACTGAAGCAGTATTGTGAGGAAATGAGTTCAGAGAATGTAGCTGCCACATCCCAGATCATAAAAATCAACCCAGTGGCTGGAGCGATAGCACATCGGGTAGGGCATTTGCTTTGCACGTGGCCGACCTGAGTTCAATCTCCAGCATCCCATACGGTCCCCTGAGCACTGCCAGGAGTAATTCCTCAGTGCAGAGCCAGGAGTAACCACTGTGCATTGCCGGGTGTGACCCAAAAAAGAAAAAAAAATCAACCCAAAGCAGAGCCAGGATATCCATGCTGTAATTTGCTGCTTCAAAGTCCACTATCTCACTATGCTACAATGAGATACATCCAAGATATTGTTCAAATCCTTTGAACATTGTTTTGTAGGTCTGATCCCCTATAGAAATTGTGGGAAGTTCCTCTCTACCCCCAACTCCAACCTTCACCCCTCCCTTCCCCGCACCATGGGCATTTGGCAATATCTGGAGATATTTGCAGTTGATACTGTTTAATCATTGCATTTTAGAAGGCGATGTTGCTTCTAGCGTTTAGTGGCCAAAAGATGCTGCTAATCATCCTACAATGCATAGAACAGCCCCACAGAAGAGAATCGTCAGCTTCAAATGTGCTAATATTAAGGAACAAGTGTACTGTTTGTATTGTCAAAGCCATCCTCAGAAAAACTATATTTGTTTTGAGAATTATTGGAGGATTAGTGGAGGGGGGAGGGTCTGTTGGTTTTTGTACAAGACCTGGATGTGCTCAGGTCTTACTCCTAGGTTTGTTCTCAGAGGACCACATGGGGTGCCAAGGATTGAACCTGGGTTGACTGTGCAAGGCAAGCACCTTACCCACTGTAATGTCTCTACAATCCCTGTTTTGATAATTCTTATTTTTTTAAAAATATTTATTAAAAAGAGGTTATGGGTCACAAGGCCAGGCCCAGCTATGCTCAGGGTTCATGTGGTACCAGTCATCAAACTCAGTCATTTGCTTTGCCACTTCAGCTATCATCCTGCCTCTCAATATCTGTATTTCACAGTCACTTGGAACCTCCAAAAATCACCCCCAAAAGGAAGATAATTCAATGGTCAGGACCCCATTCTTGGCATGTGCTAAGACCTGAATGTAAACCCTGGCATCATATGAGCACATTCCCCCTACCCCCGCCCAAGCACCAGTAGGTATATTAGAGGTACCAGTAAGGCCTTAGAAGTCCCTGAGCACTGAGGGTGGTCCTGGTGGTCCCCAGCATTGCCAGCCTGAGCACCTGAACATCTGGCCCCATTGTCCGTGCATCACTGGGTGTGGCTCCTGGCTCCCCTGAACACTACTTAGGAAGAACCCGCAGGCACCCCTCCCAAAATAAAAATCTTATTACATTAGTCTAGGACATGACCTGCGAATCAATCTTTTATATTCCCTTTTGAACTGCCCATTCCAGAAGTAAGCAGTTTTTAGTTTGATGTGTTTTTATTAGAACTTTCTTGTGCTTATTCTTATATCAGTTTTCATGGGAAAATGTAAGGTTATAGCTTATCTCACTCATATGCAGACTTGAAAGAACACAGGGGTTAGAAAATCCCCAGTGAAACCAATCCCTGAGATACAGTCAATAGAACTGTGATTTGAGGGTATCACGGGTTGTGTGGGAGGAAAGAGGCTTTGGATTAATACTGAAGGGGCCCTGGTACACTAGTAGCAACACCGCAAGTATAAAAAAATGTCAGTGATGGAAGATTTTGGGCACTTTGATGACGGAGGAGATGTAATTACTTTGTATATCAAAACCATAAATGTTAACACTATTGTAACCATGTCACCTAAACTACAGTATTTTTATTTTAATGTGATTTCAGAAGCTGGAAAGATAGCACATGGGCTAACGTACTCGCCTTGCATATGTCTCAAGCCAGTTAGATTTCTGGTACTATATATGGCCTCTGGGCTGGAGCGATAGCACAGCGGTAGGGCATTCGCCTTTCATGCTACCGACCCATGTTCTATTATTTTTCCACCCCTCCCTCTCGGAGAGTCCGGCAAGTTACTGAGAGTATGGCGCCCGCATGGCAGAGCCTGGCAAGCTACCCATGGCATATTGGATATGCCAAAAACAGTAACAATAAGTCTTACAATGAGAGATGTTCCTGGTGCCCGCTTGAACAAATTGATGAGCAATGGGATGACAGTGACAGTGACATATGGGCTCCAACAACCACAAGGAGTGACCCTTGATCATATAGCCAGGAAACCCCTGTGTACTACTGCATATGAACCAATGTCCACCTATATGCCCTCAAAAAGTAAAACCAGAAACAAACCCTCTAAAAAGGTAATTTTTATGAGAATATTTGTCTATGTAAGTGGTATCATATCTTTTTCTTACAATCCTGAATTTTTACCAATTTTTTGCAAGATTTTTATATGTCAAATAAGCCTACTATATTCTTTTGAGTTCCTGTTTTCTATGTTATACGCAAGTGCTGCCTTAGTTTATTGAGCAATAAGGGTGTTTCAAATTTGTAGCTTTTAAATAATAACGGACCTTGTAGATTCTCCTGTGTATACCCAAGTGATTGCTTCTGATGGTCATATGCTTTTTCATTTAATGAAGAAACTGCCAAATTGTCCTCAAAAAGTAGCATGATTGGGCTGGAGCAATAGCACAATGAGTAGGGTGTTTGCTTTGCACACAGCCGATGCGGGTTCAATTCCCAGCCTCCCATATGGTCCCCTGAGCACTGCCAGGGGTGATTCCTGAGTGCAGAGCGCCAGGAGTAACCCCTGTGCATCTCCAGGTATGACCCAAAAAGCAAAAAAAAAAAAAAAGAAAGGAAAGAAAAGAAGGAAGGTGGAAGGAAGGAAGAAAGGAAGGAAGGAAGGAAGGAAGGAAGGAAGGAAGGAAGGAAGGAAGGAAGGAAGGAAGGAAGGAAGGAAGGAAAGAAGGAAGGAAGGAAGTAGCACGATCCTTTCAGGTGGAAATCTGGAAATCTCTCCAGCCTGCCTTCTCTGTTTGCTCCTCTACCCTTCCAGGTGAGGTTAATCTGTCAGCTGACACCTACAGAGCCCTTTTGGAACTGAAGTAGATTCCCTTTCCATTCCAATTGGGTCTAGGCAATCTTCACTCCCAGCCTCCACTATTTCAGTAGCCTACCTCTATATGTGCTGAACTCTACTCTTTACACCTCTCACTGCTCATACTCCCTGTCACTGGGTAAAGATAAACCTGGAAGGAAAAGAGCAAACCCCAATCTGATCCCTCAGAGACTCCTGATTCTCTCCTACAAAGATCCACCCAAAGCACAGAAGAAGCAGAACAAACACAAGAAGGAAAACATGTAGAAGATTGGCTTCCTGGGCATCAGAAGAAAGAGAAACTAGAAGAATACCACAGGCATGTCTACCTAGCAGGGGATACTGCTGCTTACCCCAGAAAATGGGAAGCAACTCTTTTTCCAGTAAATTTTGAGGAAAGCACTGGCTACATGGTCAAGATACAAGGCTGGTGAGGAAAGATAATATAGAAAACTCTTCTAGAATGAACCACCCCTGCAAGCTCAGAGAATAACCTCCGTGATACCATTTGGAGGTTACTTAATGACCTCAACGAAATGATGGCGCAGGTAGTGAGCAAAGCACAAGAAACTCTGAGAAGAAATAAGAAAGCTACAATCAGAAGTAACAGAAATGACCAATATGGTAGGTATTATAAGAAACTTGAAAAAAAGTTGGAGCAGCAGAATAACATAAGCTGAGGAAAAGATGGATGAGCTCCAAATGAGATGTAGTAAATCTCTAGAAAACAACAGATGGTGGAGAAAAGTCTGAAAAGAAATGAGCAACATACCAGAGAATTATGGGATGAGTTCAAGATATATAATATAATCATCATCAATGTTCCTAAAGAAATAACATATATGAATGTTCCATAGTTGAGTGCAGGCACTGAGATTCAAGAGGCCTGAAGAATCCCGGTGAAAGTATCATAAGGGAGAATGGGACTCGCCTTCACTGCTGGTGGGCATGCCGACTGGTTCAGCCCTTTTGGAAAACAGTATGGACGTTTCTCAAAAAAGTAGAAATTGAGCTGCCATTTGACTCATCAATACCACTTTTGGGAATATACCCCGGAAATGCAAAAAAGTATAGTAGAAATGACATCTGCACTCATGTTCATTGCACCATTATTTACAATAACCAGAATCTGAAAAAAAAAAACCTGAGTGCCTGAGAACAGATGATTGGCTAAAGAAACTTTGGTACATTGGGGCTGGAGCGATAGCACAGTGGGTAGGGTGTTTACCTTGCACGCAGCTGACCCGGGTTCGATTCCCAGCATCCCATATGGTCCCTTGAGCACAGCCAGGGGTAATTCCTGAGTGCAGAGCGAGGAATAACCCCTGAGCATTGCCAGGTGTGACCCGAAAAGCAAAAAAAAAAAAAGAAAGAAAGAAAGAAAGAAAGAAAGAAAGAAAGAAAGAAAGAAAGAAAGAAAGAAAGAAAGAAAACTTTCGTACATCTACACAATGAAAGACTATGCAGCTATTAGAAAAGATGAAGTCATGAAATTTGCATATAAGTGGATTAACATGGAGATTATCATGTTGAGTGAAATGAGTCAGAAAGAGAGGGACAGACATAGGAAGACTACACTTATCTGTGGAATATAAAGTAACAAAATGGGAGACTAACACCCAAGAGTAGTAGAGATAAGGACCAGGAGGATTGCTCCACGGCTTTGAAGCTGGCCTCACATGCTAGGGGTAAAGGCAGCTCAGACAGAGAAGGGACCACCAAGCAAAGGATGCTTGGAGGACCTGCTCAAGATGGGAGATGTGTACCAAAAGTACACTATAGACCAAACATGACAGCCACTGAATACCTGCATTGCAGACCACAACATCCTAAAGGAGAGAGAGAGTAAAAGAAAATCCGGTGGGGAGATGGGGGAGTTGTGGGAGGGATACTGGGAATATTGGTGGTGGAGAATGGGAACTGATAGAGGGATAGGTACTCGATCATTGTATGAAACATGAGCGCGAAAGTTTGTAAGTCTGCAACTGTATCTCGTGGTGATTTATTAAATTTTTTTAAAAAAATTCATTCACTGAATTTTAAAAAAGAAAAGAAAAAAAGAAAGTATCCTAAGGTCTGGGGATGTGAGTCAATGTCAGAGTACATGTGTTTCTAGATTTGATTCCCAGCTCTTCAAATACATGGCATGTTGATTTATCTTCACTTAATGTTTCTCCATAACCCTATTGGTCTTGATACTATCAACTAATATTTTTTTTGAAAATTGATGAACAAAATGGCATCTCTGGTTTACTTGCATTAATATATTTATATTTTTATTAACCATTGTCCATTTCTCTATTGCCTATTTGTATCCTTTGTCTATTACATATTTTCTTCTAACACATTGATTCTCTTTTTACCACACATTGTTGATGGTCATAAAGTTTTACATTTGGGGCCAAAGCGTAGCTCAGTGGCAAAACAGCTCCCTTGCAAGTATGAGGCCAGAAGTTGAATGTCCAGGACCACCCTATATGATTTCACCAGTACTGCACTGTAGCACTGTCATCGCGTTGTTCATCGATTTGCCCGAGTAAGCACCAGTAACGTCTCCATTGTGAGTCTTGTTACTGTTTTTGACATATTGTATATGCCACAAGTAGCTTGCCAGATTCTGCCCTGTGGGTGGGACACTCTCGGTAGCTTGCCCTCTCGATAGCTTGCCGGGCTCTTCGAGAGAGACGGAGGAATTGAACCCAGGTCAGCCTCGTGCAAGGCAAACACCCTACCTGCTGTGCTATCACTCCAGTCCTCAGTAGTACTACTCTTTAAAATCCTGAGCACCACCATAAAGTGTGAAATCTCCAGTGTACTGCAACCAAGTGTGTAAACATCACCACCGAGTGCATTTGACTTCTTGCTCGTTATACAACAACAATAAAACAAGGGGGAGTGAGGAAAGGGAAGTTTTAGATTTTGATGTGATCAGCTTATCATCTTTACAGTCATTGCAATTTACAAGCTTCCTTTTCTGTACAGTCATAGATGCATGCTTCTGTTTTTCTCCTCACTAAATTGCTCGGGGGTGAGTTCTGGGCATCAGTATTTTCAAAGCTCCTGCAATGCGCAAAGTGCTCTAAGATTGAAGTCTGACCATGTTTGCACAATTTTGCCAACTTACTGCAAATCATGCTTATTGTACACATAAAAGGGAAAAATTTATGGTGTATAAATTAAACCTCAGCAAAACTGTTTTCACAAAAAGGAAAAGGAAAGTTCCAGAGGTCTTCTCTTTCTCCAGGAATAAGAACTTCTGTTCCAAAGGGTTTCTCTCTTGCTTTGTTCCTAGTAACCATCCAGCAAAAGCTAACTGCAAATTTGAATGTAACTGGATTGATTTAAGTGTGTGGAACAAACCCCTCTATACTATGGCTAGAATATAATTACTCCACGTTCCTTTGAAGGCTCTGAATCTTTCATAGAATTTCTATTTCTGAGAGGGGTTAAGTTCTTTGGCCCCAGCCAAACACCCTGGAGTTGACTGAATGATTGGCTTCCTGGGCATCAGAAGAAAGAGAAACTACAAGAATACCACATGTCTACCTAGCAGGGGACACTGTTGCTTACCCCAGAAAATGGGAAGCAACTCTTTTTCCAGTAAATTTCGAGGAAAGGACTGGCTACATGGTCAAGATACAATCCTTAGTGGCTTAAGAACTTCTTAAGAAATGTAACTATCAGGGGGGAGACGCTGGGCGCGTCCCCGGGGGGTCACGTGGTGCGCAGCACGCAGAGTCCTTCTGTCCGTTGGTCCTGGAGCGGCGCTGCTGGAGCGGGGCTGTGAGGAGAACAAAGACAGCCCAGTTGATGGCTGAAAATGACAAAGCATCCACCTAACAGACGAGGAATCAGCTTTGAAGTGGGAGCCCCCTTGGAAGCCCGGGACCGATGAAAACACTGGTATCCAGCAGCATAGAAGACATTGACTACGAAGAAGGAAAAGTACTCATCCATTTCCAGCGCTGGAACCGTCGTTATGACGAGTGACTCTGCCGGGACAGCCCTTACTTACGTCCATTAGAGAAAATACGACTTCGGAAAGAGGGTTTACATGAAGATGAAGGATCTTCTGAACTTCAGATAAGTGAGCAGGTCCTTGCTTGCTGGTCTGATTGTCGTTTTTACCCAGCCAAAGTCACTGCTGTGAACAGGATGGTACTTACACTGTGAAATTTTATGATGGAGTAGTTCAGACTGTCAAACATATTCACGTCAAACCTTTTTCCAAAGATCAGGTGAGAAGTGTGGTTTTGTGCTTTGTGGTATGAAAAATGCTAATGGCTGTAGTTTTGTTTCTCTAATAAAGGATATATATTTGTGAAAAAAAAAACAGAAAAAAATGTAACTATCAGGCTGGAGCAATCGCACAATGGGTAGGGCGTTTGTTTGCCTGGCATGTGGCCAATCTAGGTTCGATTCCCACCATTCCATATAGTCCCCTGAGCACTGCCAGGAGTAATTCCTGAGTGCAGAGCCAGGAGTCACCCCTGACCATTGCTGGGTGTGACCGAAAAGCAAATAAATAAATAATAAAAAATAAAATAAAATACATGTAACTATCATAACCCCTTAGCAGTAGGTCAGGTGTAAAGCACATGCAAGGAAGGAAGGGAGGAAGGGAGAGAAAACAAGGAAGAGAGATCCTTACAATTAAATTGGATGGAGTCATTAGTGATTCCTGGGACAGGGACACCCAGAAAGCACTCCTTCAAGGATCTTTCAAAGAGCGGGGCTGGAGCAATAGTACAGCAGGCAGGGTGTTTGCCTTGCACCCAGCCAACCCAGGTTCGATTGCCCGCATCCTACATCGTTCCCCAAGCACCGCCAGGGTTGTTCCTGAGAGCAGAGCCAGGAGTAACCCCTGTGACCCAAAAAGCAAAAAAAAAGAAAAAAGAAACAACAAAAAAAGGATCCTTCAAAGAGCAAAAAAGGAAGGCAAAGATGAGACGGTCTGAGGAAAAGCCAAGAGAAAGCCCAGTAGAAAAGATTTCCAGGTACTTAGCTGAGTTTGGGACACCAGGACTAAGCTGCGTCTCTGGGAACTCACAGCAGATTTGGTTCCAGAGTACTGTTTTATTTCCCTTTCTGATAGTAAACTTTTCCAGACAGTTTGCACCTGACTGAGATATTTTCCTAGATGCCTTTAGGAAGGCTGGAAGGCCCCTGTTCCAGAAGTCTAATAGAGAGTTTGTTAAGTACGAGTCTTTAGGCATGGAAGTAGAGAAGGCAGATGAGGCAGGCATAAAGAACAGGTGGAAAAAGTCATACCAAGAATCCCTCTAGTGAAGGATGGGTGTTCGAGCATTGTGTAACTGAGACTTAAACCTGAAAGCTTTGTAACTTTCCACATGGTGATTCAATAAAAGAATAAATAAAAAAAAAAAGAATCCCTCTAGTGAAGTGAGAGTTATACCATAAAATGCAATTATAGTCCAGACATGACATGACTGGATTGCACCTACATGTATTTGGGGAGAAGGGACAATTCACTAGGGGCTTGTGCAGGCAAGAGCATTGAAAAGGATATCATGTGTGAATATTGATTTTTGTTTCTGTTCTGACTTCTTAATCCTTAGAACAACCTGGAAATTAGGTATTATCTTCTCCATTTTATTCAGGAAATTGCAGCACAGTGAGAAGTAAAACTAGAAAAGCTCATGGAGCTAATAAAAAATTAGGTCCTGTTTTACAGTCAGGCTTATGTGGACCTGGGGTCCTTGCTTGTTGCATGTTTTTTCAAATTTGAGCAGAGAACTGAAGAATGTTTATAAACTGGGTGGGTGTAAGTAATAAAGGAGGGACAATTAGTTCAGTTCCAAGAAAGAAAAAAAAAATTCAGACTAGTGTTTGAGGAGGGCAAATCCTTATTTTCTTTCCTGAGGAAATTGTTGTAGAAAGGGAAGGCAAGGAGAGTGTCAGCACCATAGTGGCCTTCTTTCCTTGGAAATGGTCCTAGTGATCTGGTGCCACCGAATCTTGCCTCGACAATTCAGTGGACAGAGTCCAACTCAGAGCTGGAAAGTTCCAGCCACTTCTTCATGATTTTATGAGCAGATGGCACCATTTGGACCATGTTTCAGAACCTGGGGATTTTTGTTCAGAATTTTTATTTCCATTTTCAGTGTGCGATTCATATGAGCATTGACAACTCCCCCTACTGAAATGTTTTCTTTGCAAATGCTTTCTACCCAATTGACTTCTACAGGCTGAGACTGGAGCCAATTTAAACACATAGATAGTAATTTGTATAATAATAATTCAAGTCTAATTTTTATAAAAATAATTCAGTTTATCCTTTTTAGGTGGGAACTTTCAAAGTCCATCTTGAATGTTTCTCTCTCCCTCATTCTTGTTCTGTTCTGGGAAGGAAGTCAGTAAAGAAGGGCCTGGGAAGGGCAGCTGCCCTGTCCCTAACTTACCCACACATTATGTCATTCTATTACCCTCTGTGGTCACATGGCTCTCTCCAGTACACAGAATGGAACTGCTAGAAAAATTACACTTTTTTAGACTGTGACACATGATCACCAGCACTACTTGTGTGGTCCCTTTTGCATTTAAGTCTATGCACCTACATTTTGTCATTTCACTTTCCACACAGTGTCATTAACTATCTAAGCTTGCCCCATACACGCCCACAATTCTACCTTAAATGTGAATCATTACACCATATGTGTCTTCATTCATTCTCCAATCTGCAAACTATGAGCAACAACAAGTATGATTTTAGGTTCTACCTGAAGCCTTCCAGTTTGCTTTTTAGCTTGGCAGTCTTTATGTTACATTTGTGAATTATTCTTTGGCTTGTTTGCTTTGCCTTGTTTTGTGTTGATCACAGCAGTGGTGCTCAGGGACTAATTCTGGCTGAGGACTCAGATCACTCCCAACTCTTCTGGGGAACAATGAAGTGCCCAGGATTAAACCCAGGCCTCTTTATGCAAAGCACCATGCCCCAACCCATTGAACTATCTCTCCAGTATCCGTTAATTATTCTTTATGTGTGTGAATTATTCTTATTTATGTACTTGACAGGCTGAAGCAATAGCACAGTGGGTAGGGCATTTGCCTTGCATGCTGGCTGACCCAGGTTCGATTCCTCCGCCCCTCTCAGAGAGCCTGGAAAGCTACTGAGAGTATCTCGCCCACACAGCAGGCTGGCAAGCTACCTATGGCGTATTCGATATGCCAAAAACAGTAACAAGTCTCACAATGGAGACATTACTTGTGCCCACTCAAGCAAATCGATGAGCAATGGGATGACAGTGACAGTGATAGTGATATACTTGACTCTAATGCTTTCTTTCTTACTGATACACTATAATTGATAAGATGCAGATGCCACATTAGTATTTCATTTTCTGTTGATTGACTTTGACCTTGACTCCAAGCCTTTGCTGTAACATTAATTGAAATGATGTCCAAAGTATTAAGAGTGGTGCTGTCATGAATCACCGTCCCCTACTTTGTGGAAGATTATCTTCGGTGTTTTACTCAAGCATAAGATATCCTGAGTTAGAGACTTGGCATACTTAATTGACCAAATATCACCTAATCGCTCTCCCCAAATTTAGTTGTTCCTCAACAGTATGTGCCACTCTTTCTACCCCTTTTACATTAGCATTTAGTAGCTCATAAATTAAGAGTAAAACAAAATATTTTAATTGGATTTTATGACTTTTAATGACTATTAAGCATCTGTGGACTCATTAGCTACAATTTTCTTCTATAAACTGTTCTGATTCATTACTCACTTTTTCTGACCTGGACTATTATTTTCTTGCAAGTTCTCAGCAAGTCCTAATATGCTAGATGCATATCCTTTAACAATATCCAGTATTTTAACAGACCTGAGAGTGCTAGTGTAGGAGGAGTATCTGGAGAGGGGAATGAAGAGTGAACAGACTGTGTGCAAGGAACATGGGAACATAAGTGAGATTTCTCAGCTCATGGAAGGGGGATCCTAAGACAAGTAACAGCCATAACTGTCCATTAGCAAATAATGGGGCAGGGGTCGGAAGGTCAGACAGGAGAGGACCTAGGAATGGGGAGCAGGAGAGTCATGGGCATTTTGGTGGCCTGTATGTTTGTGCATCAATACCAAAAATCAAACCCTGTTGTGGGCTAAATACAACAGGGTCACCTAAAGTAAAAGAAAATCACTGTCACTGTCATCCCGTTGCTCATCGATTTGTTCGAGCGGGCACCAGTAACGTCTCTCATTGAGAGACTTATTATTACTGTTTTTGGCATATCCCATACACACGGGTAGCTTGCCAGGCTCTGCCGCGTGGGCTCGATACTCGACTCTCGGTAGCTTGCCGGGCTCTCCGAGAGAGCAGAGGAATTGAACTTGGGTTGGCCGAGTGAAAGGCGAACGTCCAACCGCTGTGCTATGGCTCCAGTCCAAAAGAAAATATGTTTAAATTTATATTTAATATATATCTTGTTTGTTGGTTTGGTTTGGGAGCCACATCTGCCTGTGTTCAGTGCTTACTCCTGGCTTTGCACTCAGGAATCACTCTGGTGAGTTTGGGGAACCATATGAGGTGCCGGGGATTCAACCCAGATTGACCGTGTGCAAGGTAAGAGCCCTATCCACTGTATTATCATGCCAGTCTCCAGTATATTTTAAAATATATCACTGTTTCACTGTATCACTGCCATCCCATTGCTCGTCAATTTGCTCGAGCGGGCACTATTAACGTCTCCATTGTGAGGCTTGTTCTTACTGTTTTTGGCTTATTGAATATACCACGGGTAGCTTGCCAGGCCCTGCCATGCAGGTGGGATACTCTTGGTAACTTGCCGGGCTCTTCGAGAGGGGCGGAGGAATCGAACCCGGGTCGGCCATGTGCAAGGCAAACATCCTACCCACTGGGCTATGGCTCCAGCCCTTAAAATATACACTAAATATATATTTTTTGATTTTTTTTTATTAGTGAATCACCATAAGGGTACAGTTACAGATTTACACATTTTTGTGCTTGTGTTTCCGTCATACAATGTTCGAGAACCCATCCCTCCACCAATGCCCATTCTCCACCACCAATGAACCCATTATCCCTCCCACCCCCCAATCCCATTTCCCCCCCCCCCCCACTCCACCCCACCTCTGTGGCAGGGCATTCCCTTTTGTTCTCTCTCTCCTTTTGAGTGTTGTGGTTTGCGATAGGGGTATTGAGTGGCCATCATGTTCAGCCTCTAGTCTACTTTCAGCATGCATCTCCTTTCCCAAGGGGGTCCTCCAACCACATTTTACTGGGTGTTCCCTTCGCTATCTGAGCTGCCTTTTCCCCCTTGCATGTGAGGCTGCCTTCCAAGCCATGGAGCCAACCTCCTATATTAAATATATTTTGATATATACTTTAATATCTATATTAAATATATTTTAAAATACTATATTTAAGCTTTTAGCCAAAAATGCAATATTTTATTAACAAAACATGGTCTTCAGTTCAGAAAGATTGTACAGTGAATGGGACAATCTATTCTGGCACTACATGTGGTCCCTGTATCCCCAACAAGAGTGATCTCTGAGTGTAGAGCCACGAGTAAGCCCTGAACACTCCCTGTATGATCCCCCATGCCCCAAAAAAAGATATGGTATAAATATTTTGTCTTAATCTGCCACCAGTGAGTTACCAATTAACTTTACTTATGTTGCTCATTCTGAGACAAAAACTTTTAATTTTAATATAGTAAAAACTAATCATTTCCCTGTTTCTTTGTGGTTCTGGAGTTTTGTTTAAAAAATTCTCAGCAAAGACTTGCATTTTCAAGCCCTGCTCTCCTGTGGACACGTACCTCTTCCTGTTTATTTCCTCTCTGAAGAAACCCAGGTTGTCTCTTGCACACACATTCCTCTCTTTCCAAGTAAATTTTATTCAATAGAACAATAGAAAACTTTCTTGCCTCACCAAAATATACATATATGTGTGTATATATATACATATATATAGTCATAATAATCAGCAGAAAATCCCCCAAACCAGTCGAATATTGCCCACTGGCACAAAGAACCATGCAACAGGACTGAGATATGCAGAGGTGGTTTATTTCTTGGACCCCAGAGGCAACACTGAGCAAGCTAGGTAATCTGCAGTGTGTAAGAGCATTGTCCAAGGTGCCAGTCCTGAAATGGCTGGTTCCAGCACCTGTGGGCTGTACCCTGGCTTCCAGTTTGACTCCTTGGCCTTACAAGATAAACTAAGGGAGAGATGGGCTGGAGCAATAGTGCAGCAGGTAGGGCGTTTGCCTTGCACGTGGCTAACCCGGGTTCAATCCCCAGCATCCCATATGGTCCCCCAGCACTGCCAGGAGTAGTTCCTGAGTGCAGAGCCAGGAGTAACCCCTGAGTATTGCTGGATGTAACCCAAAAAGCAAAAACAAAAAACAAAAAAACTAAGGGAGAGAAATGGTTAGGATTTTAAAAATCTTTGGTTTCCTACCCTCTGTCTGATGCAACAGAGTGTAAAGGCAGGACAAGTTACCATGGTAAAATTTTTTTTCTGCTCTTCCCATCTCTTTATTGATTTGCAGTTGTTTGTGTTATTTTGTTGTTGTTGTTTTTAAGATTTTATTATTGAATCACCGTGAGATAGATCTTTACCAAGCTGTTTTAATTTGGCTTCAGTCATCCAGTTGGAACACTGAAATTTTTTCAGTGCTGAGGATTAAGCCCAGGCCCTCTGGCACAGATGCCAGGCAAGTGCTCGATGACTGAGCCGCCTCCCTGGCTTGTCTATTGTTTTTATTTTTTTTTAATTTATTCTTTTATTGAATCACCATGTGGAAAGTTATAAACCTTTCAGGTTTAAGTTTCAGTTATACAATGCTAGAATGCGTGAATGCTTTTCGAGCAAGATTTTTTTTAATACCGCCAAGATTTTGTCTATAGAAGTGAGCTTACATACCAGGAGGACACTGAGGGAGGGAGGTGGAGATGGGTGTGGTGTTGGGATAATATATGCTTAAAAGTTACATTTCCCAAAAAACCCCAAAAATTCAGAGTATTGTAAATCCCAGGACCTCAATAAAAGTGGCTTTGAAAAAGGATAATTAAAAATACCTCCAAGATCTGGGGCTGTGGTTCAGTGATAAAACACTTGGCGTGCATGTGTGAGGCCCTGGGTATAATTCCTGGGGGGAAAGGGGGAAAGATTTAACCAAAATAATATTGAATAGAGTAATATTGACTAAAACTTGTAACAGTTACCACACATAACGTGCCTATCTTGTTAAATGTTGAAAAAGAAAATACCTCCCGTGTCACAGGAGGCTTAACTTGCAACAGCAGCTTCATAAACCCTCAGACAAATATTTAATGCCCCATGGTGAGATACAACAATTTTTACAAATTTTCTTTTACTGAGATTTTTTTTATCACTCTATTAGTCATTTAGTGGTAACAAGCAATATCAAATAAATTATCGTGGGCCTGTCCTGTGGGTAGGCTGGAGGGGTGGTTGGGAAAATAAAGTTAAAGGTGGAGGCAAGGTGACAGCAGTGGTGGGATTGGCGTTAGAATATTAAATGCCTATAACAAATCATCATAGACAACTTTGTAAACCACAATGTTTAAAAATAAGGTGGAAAAATTAAATTCAATTTTAAAAGATGCCTGTGGTGTCCCAAGGCCTGCCTTCCCCTCTCCACCCAGATATTCCAAGGAGGCTTAAAATTTCATACATGAGGAGCCACAGCAGGAAGCCTCGGGGGTATCTGCTAGGACACAGGGGCCACAGGAAGGAAACAAGTTCACAAGAAGGACATAGCTGGAAAAAAATTGAGAAACACTAGCATAGATATTTTTAAAAATTGTAATGTGGTAATGGGAGTTTCTGTAACCAACATTTCCCGTCAACCTAAATCACTTGTATCACTTGTCATCCTGCTGATCTTCGATTTGCAGGCACCAGTAACATCTCCATTTGTCCCTGTCACATGCTAGTGTAGCCCAATGATATCTGCTCGCTCCAGCAACAGGAAGAGCCTCAAATCATTTATTCAGGGTTTCGACAAAGAAGTCTGACCATCTCGTTGGTGGGCAGGCATGCAGTCTTTTGACGTCCCGTGGAATCCAGTCGGTAACAGCTCTAGTCCAGCGGTCGTCTCTGAATCATATTATGTGTTCGTATCAGGGATGCTGTCTTGTTTGCCAAGGTGTCAAAAATCAGATGGGCCACACACGTAATTCGTCAACCTAAATCAGCCACTAAAGCTCTCCTTAGAGGGGTCAGGGAGCTAGTGAGTCTAAGAAACAAAACAGACAAACCCCACAAATATATACCTAATAAAAACAATACATCTAAGAGTGACCTGACCCCTCCAGAAGCAACACACCAGGAGTATCCTGTGACCACCATCAGGTGTGACCCCCAAATCGAAAACAAGTGGGGGATCCCTCTGCTGGGTCCCAGCTGTAGAGTACCTGCCTCGAAATACTGAACTCAGCAAGGATGAAGGTCGAACCCAGCCTGCCCTTACATGCCGAGTACAACCAAATGCCCAGAGTCACAGTAAAGTGTGCGTCCTCCACACATGGCCACTGTAACCACATCTAAAGTGTGTGATTAACCCACCACCTTCCCCAACACCCCACATCCTCTGCCTCCCTCCCCCCAACATCCACCCACATCCTCTCCCACACCCCTATGCTCAGAGACCACAACGGTAAGACTTAGGTTCACCAACCCCACCCTCCCCAGACACTACAACAAAAAGGGAAGAAAAAGAAGGGGGTTAACAAAAACAATCTACTGGGGCTGGAGCAATAGTACAGCGGGTAGGGCGTTTGCCTTGCATATGGCCAACCCGGGTTTGATTCCCAGCATCCCATAGGGTTCCCCTGAGCACCGCCAGGGATAATTCCTGAGTGCAGAGCCAGGAGTTAAAAAAAAAAAATCAATTTACTGGTCCAGTGAAAGGAATCAGCAAGTTAACCACCAGGAGGGTGTTTAAAACAATAGCATAATGCACTCGCCTTAAAAGAGCCTAATAAAAGCAGCGTGGCATTAGCGTGTGAGATCAGCAGAGGCTGATTACTGGAAGAAGGGCAAAAATGAACAAAGCCTGGTGAACTCTGCCATCCCCGCTGGCACATCTGTTTCCACAGAGAAGCTGGTGAGTGCTCCATAAAGGCAGTGCTGTGGTGCTCCTGCTAGACTCACCTCCATCCTGCCAGGGAAGGCAGGTGGGATTCACGTATCAAGTACAGCTGAGAGAAATCAATCCTTGGGCATTTGAGAGATTTAATACTTGGCTAGAGGGCAACAATTTCCAAGTTAATCTATAGATTTCAGTGCAATTCTAGTAATGTTTCCACATTTCTACCAAAAAAAAAAAAGTCCATTTTTGCAGAAATGGACAAGTCGGTATAAAAATATAAAGGCTAGGATCAGAATAGTTTAAAAATATTGAAAAGGAGATGTGCACATGTATGCATATATATGTGTTTCTGTCTTTTTTTTTTTTTTTTGGCTATGTTGGGGATCGCATCCAGGCCCTCACACACGGGAAGCGTGCGCCTTCCTGCGGAGCCACATGCCCAACAGAGATGGGTACTGTTGAGAAAATGAAGGTGGCTGCTGGGAGAAAAACCTCTCCAAGTTGCTTATTTATTCATTCACTGGGTGAGAGTCTATGATCCCGAGCCAGAGAGGAAGGTCAAAGGAGTAGACTTAGATTTGAGATCTGGAAGAAGATCAGCCCTGTCACCATGTGGCTGCCCAAGGCCCATGGGGAGTCATCTCTGAGTCCTGAGTTGGAAGTTGCCTGAGCACTGCCAGGTGTGAACCCCTCCTCCCTCAAACAGTCTATTACCCAGAATAACAAAGGACACTTTGAAAAAAAAAAAAACAGCCAAAAGACAAACAACCTGGTTTTAAAACACTGATTTCATGGCAACCTGACTTAAAGACAACCTAATTTTAAAAGAATATGTTTAAGGGGACTGGAGTGATAGTACAGCAAATTTGCCTTGCAAACAGCTGACCTGAATTCAATCCCCACATCACATATGGTCCCCCAAGCACCATGAGGAGTAATTCCTGACTGCAGAGCCAGGAGTAACCTCTGAGCATCGCTGGGTGTGACCCAAAAAGAAAAGAATATATGTTTCAATAAAACAGACAAAAGACAAACAACCTTATTTAAAAACTTGATTTAAAAACGTGATTTTAAAGCCCACTAAGGATTTGGATGGACATTTCTCCAAAGAAAACACAAAACTGGGACCCAGGGATGTAGTTAAGGCGTAGTAGGCACAGTTCCACCCCCCTGAATTACCTAATATAATTGAATATAATCCAGACAGTGCCACAAATACATCATCTCTGGCACACCCTAATCGAGTGTGTGAGCACTACAACCAAATGGCAAGTCCCACAACCAAGAGTCCAACCCCCAGACAACACAACACCAATAACTGTGAAATGTCACGGAAGGGGGAAAACCTTTACAGCACATTTAGTTGTTAGGATAAACTGTGTTTCAAGAACTCAGTGGGGGCTGGAGTGATAACACAGTGTGTAGGGCATTTGCCTTGCACACGGCCGGCCCGGGTTTGAATCCCAGCATCCCATATGGTACCCTGAGCACCGCCAGGGGTAATTCCTGAGTGCATGAGCCAGGAGTGACCCCTGTGCATCACCGGGTGTGACCCAAAAGGAAAAAAAAATTTTAAAAAAAAGAACTCAGTGACTGCATGTGGTTTGGCTACTGCAACAACTGAATTCTAGAATGTTCTATGTCCTCCCCTCTGTCCTACCTTGACCACTCAGGATTGTTGTTCCAGTTACCAGTGTGTCTCCCCTTGGGCTTAAGCCACCTCAGGACACCTGAAAGCAGAAACTCTCCCCACCCTGCTGGTGTATCTGCACAGGCCGTGCCCTGGGCCCCAGCCCTGGACATGTTTGGTTAGAAGGTAAGAATGTTAATCTTCTACCTGACCTGTTCATAGTAAGGCCTTCTGTCTCTTCTGGCTGCTCAGAAAAACAGGTCCTTGAGATTTCTTTCCTAGAAGCCTTATTATTTTTTTTTAAATTGAATCTCAGTGAGATACACAGTTGCAAAATGGTTCAGGATTAGATGTCAGTCCTACAGTGTTCTAACACCTATGCCTTTACCAGACTGTATTTCCCACAACCACTGTCCACTGTTTCCCTCCAACACTCCCCACTGCACCCCCACCCCAGAGTGTATCTTTGGCAGACACTTTTCATTTCTCTCTCTCTCCCTCTCTCTCTCCCTCTCTCTCTCTCTCTCTCTCTCTCTCTCGTTCTCTCTCTCTCTCTCTCTCTCTCTCTCTCTCTCTCTCTCTCTCTCTCTCTCTCTCCTTTTAGGCATTATGGCTTGCAATACAATACTGAAAGATTATCATATAGAAGCCTTATCTTCAAAAGCTTTCTTAGTTAACATTAATATGCATTATTGCTACTCTGTCATTTCTGGTTTTCATCATGTTAGTTTTGCGGAAAATTCCCCTAAAATGAATGTAATTTGTGGCTGAAGAGACAGTTACAGGAAATGAGGTGCTTGTCTTGTAGATAGTTGACCCCAGTTCAAAACACCCCACCCACTCCGAGTACCGCATTGCAGTTTGGCCACTGCCTTGGGGAATTTTAAATAAAATAAAATAAAATAAAATGGGTACAATTTGCTTAGTCTTCCTCACGAAACATAAGAATTTTGGTCTTGAGAGAAGAAGCCAGGCGTTCTGGTGAGCAACTCGGCTGGAGAATGCTCCAGACCCAAGACGGGGCCAGCAACACCGGGGATCCAGACGGAGGAGGTGCAGCCTCCACACCTTCTCCAGATGGAGCCCTGGCGACACTGAGCAGCAACTGACACGGCTCTGGGATGTGGGACTGGGACACATTCAAACTGAGGGGGGGGCACTGGAGTGGGGCGGCGCCAGCCCAGCCTCCAGGTGGCCCGGGCACCGGAAGTCACGCCCTCGACCCATCCACAGCATCCACAGCGCCGGCTGTGCGACCTTTTCTAAAAACTGAAAACATACAACTTTTAATGGAAAATTAATTATCAAATTCTTCCTTAGTAGGGCTGTCTTTCTTGGGGGGAACTCCAACAACAATAGTGAGTTTTGTGTTGAAATATGGAACATAATCAAGGTAAAGAGAAAATGAAGTGAAATTCATCTATTTTACAATTGGGGGCGGTGGGGGTATACTGGGGATTTTGGTGGTGGAATATGGGCACTGGTGAAGGGATGGTGTTTGAATATTGTATAACTGAGACATAAACCTGAGAACTTTGTAACTTTCCACATGGTGATAAAATAAAAATTTAAAAAAAAAAGAATTTTGGTCTCAAAGAAGTAAAATTTACCTCATTAGTACTCAATAGTATACCTGTATGCCTGTAAGTGTTTAACAGTACATTTCAAGAAGAGGGACTGAAGAGATAGCACAGTGGGTAGGGCGTTTGCCTCACACGCAGCTGACCAGTGTTAAATTCCCAGCATCCCATATGGTCCTCCAAGCACCGCCAGGAGTAATTCCTGAGTGCATGAGCTAGGAGTAACCCCTGTGCATCGCCGGGTGTGACCCAAAAAGAAAAAAAAAAAAGAAGAGTAGGGAGAAAGGCCTGAGGAGAAGCACTTACAAGTACCGTGGTGTAAATATTCCCCCTCTTAGCAAACTCCAAGTTACCATTCTGAACTCCCTGAGCAAAAAAGGGGGAAGAGATGCACATAATTACCCCTTTGCTAGAGCAAGTCCCCTCCCACACAACACTATATGAGAAAGAGTATTTGTGGAAAGGACGTGGCAACTGATATTATTTAGTACCTGTTAAATACTGGGTAATCATCAAAGTGCTTCACCAGCATTATCTTATTTAATCAAGATCATAAACATTTGAGTAGGTGTTCATTAGTCCCATTTTAAAGCTGTGAAAACTAAAACCTGAGATTACGTAACACACCTTAGGTTGCTTGCGAATAAATGAGATGACGGCTTAGCTTAACCAATGACTTTGTCTTTGCTTTTTCAACCCCCCTATGTCAGAGTATTGAGGGTCCCCATTGTTGTCCTTTAAAAGACCCTATTTTTACCTGGACTGCTTTGCTTCTATCCTAATTCTAGACTGATTGAGGAGAGGTCCGTCAAGACCAGGGTCACGATGAGAGTGGTTGACCAGAGACTCCTGTAGTTCTCTTTTCTGCTCCAGAGAACCTTTTGTGTTCCTCTAAATTATTATAAGTTCAGTTCAAAAGAGTTGTCTCGTGACGACCAGAAGGAGGACTCTCACAAAGACAAATAAAGATAAATAGAGTGTGTGTGTGTGTGTGCGTGTGCGCGCTCGTGCGCATGTATGTGTGTGTATGTGGCGGGGGGGGGGGGGAGTGTCCAGCGGTGTCCAAAGACTCTAAATCAACCTTCTGCGGGCAGGAGTGCAGAGTCACAGCCAGTGTGAGAAAGAGAACTATGGTATAACAT
This sequence comes from Sorex araneus, assembly GCF_027595985.1. Lineage (NCBI taxonomy): Eukaryota > Metazoa > Chordata > Mammalia > Eulipotyphla > Soricidae > Sorex > Sorex araneus. The sequence continues at coordinate 82,053,821 of NC_073305.1, forward strand.
GCTGGGAGGGAAGGAGAAACTCATCAGGATAACACAGTTATATTTCATTTTTTCATTCATTTCCAGTAACCTCACTTACAGCCTCATCTACCTGGAAGATGTTCTGAGGTGTGTGGGGGGGGAGTCAAAATTAAGACAAATTTGAATGATGAAGGTGACAAGGGACTTTATTTTTTTAAGCAAAACTACATCTTCCATCATTATTTGAGACTATCAGGCACGACAGTTGTTTCTTTTAGCCTCTAAACCAATATCCGACTATTGTCTTCCACCTGAATCTTCAACAGCAATGATAAAACTTTGCTCTTTCTCTCTTTGGAATGTCAAAAACAGTAACAGCTGAGCAGATGCTTTGCACTCAGGAGGACAAGGTCCATATGGTTCCCTGAGCACTCTGAGGAATAACCCCTGCACACAGAGCTAGGAGGAGCCCCCCAACACCAGGGGTCCAAAAATTAAAAGCAAACAGAATCAGTAACACTTGCTAGTTATTGACTGTTGTGATGCGGCTGGTTGATTTACACATAGCACAATTCTTAAGACAACTCCAGGGAAATGGATGCTTTGCTAATCTCAAAAATAAGCCTCCAACATTGAAACTGCAAATGATCCCCAGGGAGAATTTGAATTCGAGTCTGCCAGAGCACACAGCGTCTCTCACACACCTCGGCAGCTTCTCCTGGGTCCCTGGAACTGCTTTTTGTTTCCGTGGTTGGATGGTTCCTTGTTTTGCTGCCCTATTTGATGCCAATCTCAGTATGAAAGCTGATGAGTGGCACCTGGCATGTGGGCAGACAGGTAATTAAAGACAGTTCCCCCTCTCCTGTGTTCTCTTTGGCTAGGCAAACAGAGGCTAATGAAACATGCTGACGTCAGAGTTAGAGTCCTCTGGAAAGGTGTGGTGCTCACACACCCATTTCATAGATCAGGCAAACAGAGGAGTAGCAAAAGAACCAGATCTACTCAAAACAAATAGGTGGGGAGAAAAGTCTAGCACCATGTCCCTTTGCCGTGTCATTAGCGCCTGTTCACAGAGAGCACCTCTGAGATATGTCAGTATCCTAAAACTTGCTGTCTAGAGGTACTTTTCAGAACATTTCCACAAGAATATTTTTCTGGGCCAAGCAACTGCTTTTATCCAGACTGTTCAAGTCCTAGCTACTCTGATGATTCCGTGTTTTCCTGCACAGTAGAAATTTTATTATTCACCTATGAAAGAAACTTTAGTTATACAAATTTTTGGTTAAAGAAAACCTGAAATATTGGACTAAAGAGATAATATGTCAGGTAAGGTGTTTGCCTTGCACACACCTGGGTTTAATCTCTGGCATCAAATATGGTCCCCTGAGTACTATCAGAAGTGATCCTTGAGCACAAAGCCAGGAATAAAACCTGAGTGCCACCAGTGTGGCCCCAGTTTTTTTTTCAAAGAAAGAGAAATAGGAACCTGAAATATAGTAATAGAATGTGATTTTGGAAAACTTACACAAGTACATGAGGAAAAGTCTTCTAGAAAGAAGCATTCACAAAAACACTTTGCAATCCATGGGAATCTAGATTACGATCTTAAATTGTAGTGAAGACAAATCCTGTAACAGGAGGAACATGTTAAATCAGAGCCTAGATCTCTGGGTGGAGGGGACCAACATGGTCCATTTTAACTCATCTGCTGTGAATCTAAATCATTTTGACAGCCACCTCCTTGGGAAAGTGAGATAATGAGTGTTTCATGAGATCATTGATCCCCTGTTGTGGGACACACACTCCATTTCAACCCAAGAGATCCACCAGATAACAGGACAGTTCTTGCCTTCATGAAGCTTATAATTCAGTTAAGCAAACAAATGCTATTCAAGTAGTGAGAAGAGTACTAACTGGACTTCAAACAGCCATCCCTGATCTAATAGTGGAGGAAAGGGGTCTAGTCATCTTAAAGGTGGAAAACCAAGACTCTAGAATGTTGACTTTGAAATCTCCAAAATCAGAGCTGGAACAATAGCATAGTGGGTGGGTAGGGCATTTGCCTTGCATGCAGTTGACCCGGATTCGACTCCCAGCATCCCATATGGTCCCCCGAGCACTGCCAGGAGTAATTCCTAAGTGTATGAGCCAGGAGAAAGCCCTGTGCAATGCCAGGTGTGACGCAAAAAAAGCAAAAAAGAAAGAAGGAAAGAATGAAAGAAAGAAAGAAAGAAAGAAAGAAAGAAAGAAAGAAAGAAAGAAAGAAAGAAAGAAAGAAAGAAAGAAAGAAAGAAAGAAAGAAAGAAAGAAAGAAGGAAAGGAAGAAAGAAATCTCCAAAATCAAATTCACTGGAATGTTCAGTCTCCTGTGTTCACTGTTATATTCAAATGTGGGGAAATCTGGTTGCATTTGTATCATCTTCATTGACAGTAGCGTCAGGAATGTGGCTACAAAAGAAATGCCAGGGTAGCACTGTCAGTGTGGTCTGTTTGTTCAGGATCTCAGGGCCTGCTCACGGTGGCAGAGCACAGCTGGGATCAGTAGGTGGAGGGTACAGAACATGCTACTTAGCCTGACTCAAATTAAAATCGCGTTTGTCCCTCTCACTTCCTATCTAGTAAAGTAATTAAGTGGAGTCCATCTGCCACTCTTCAGGCGTTCAGAAAGAGAGTAGTAAATAGAGTGAAAATATGAAATGGGAGTTCCACCCAGACCTGCTTCTTCTGTTTTTGACTTTGTCTTTATAACTGAACTTCCAGATGAGCCTCCTAACATTAGTTCTGTCCTGTCCTGATTGTGTGAGACGTTTTAGCAACTTACCAAGTAAAGTTGGAAAGGAAAGTGACTCTGATTTTTAAACCTTTGAAGGTCAAGAACACCATCCCTTCTTCAATACTCTTAGCAACTCTAGTTCAGCCCTATTTTTGTGGGGGTCAGGGGTATGAGTAGAGCTATGGATGCACACAACTAGTTGTGGTGCTCAGGGGAATGTAAGATACCCAGAACCAAATCCCAAGCTTCTCACATGCAAGGAAAATGCTCCAGCACTGAGCCATACCCCTTGCTCCAATCCTGGCTCATTCTTCAGCACACAGACCTAGTATTTTCTTGTCTGTTTACCTTGCTACTCAATCAGGCCAACATTAATTCTCAAAATTAATCTTTACAATGATGAGGTCAGATAAGTCCTCTATTCTAATTTTCCACTTATAAGTTGGACACGGAAGCAAGAGTGCACATAATTTGATAATCCTTTGTAAATAATTGATCATTAAGATATTTTTGTTTTGTTTCTGGAATTGCGTGGGAAGGCAGGGAATGGAACTACTCATGTTTCAGTGCTTAGCCTACCATATTGCAGCTCTCTTAGTTATCTCCCCGATTGTTATATAAGTACTCAGTGAATCACCTTACATCACTGTTGAGGAACCATTCACAGCATAAACAAAAGACATTGATAAATGAGTGTCTGGCAGGACATTACCAGTTTAAAAAAAAGAAAAGGTCAACAGTCAGGAGAACATCAGAAAGCTAAAAGAGATTGATAAGAATATTCTTGAGGATTACCAGAGGCTTTTAACTCCAAGTGAATGATTTATTTCCTGTGTTTGCTGTAATAAATTACCAATTGGGTCTGGTAAGACAGTGCAACAGGTACCTAATCAACTTAAGTTTAATCCCTATAGGTCCCCTGAATACCACCAGGAGTGATCCCTGAGTACTACCAGATATGGCCCAAACCCCTACACACACACACACACACACACACACACACACACACACACACACACACACACTCACTCACTCACTCACTCACTCACTACCACAATACCACAAGTTAGGTTACTTTAAAAACAGAAACATTTTTTTTTTATAGTTCTACAGACAAGTTTGAAATCAGGTGCCTTCAGGGGGAGGAATGTATTCTGTGTCTTTGCTGGGACTCATGTCATCAGCATTCCTTGGCTTGTGGTCACAGCATTCTTAGCCTCCTTTTCTGTGCCTTTTCCTCTGTGTTTCTCTCTTCTTAGAGTTTCTGTCTGGGCCAAGGAGCTAGTACAAAGGTCAAGGGGTGCATGCCGTATATGCTTGTGGCCCAGGTTCAATCCCTTGGCCCCTGAGCAGTACCAAGCAATACTGTGCCCTCAGACCATCGCTTTGAGCTGTCTGGGGGAAGCTCCTGGGTTCTCCCGGAGTGTGGCCTCAGGCCCAGTACACTCCTTGTCAGGCCCCTTAGGGCAAAAGAAAAGTATATGTCATTGCATTCAGGGTTTACTTGGATAATGCCAGATAAGCTCCTCCCTCAAGACTCACTGTGAGGCCAGAACCGTATTTGAAGCAGTGGGGAGGTTACCCTTTAATGTACAGTAGTGATCATGCTACAAAACTTGGTCACAAAGAAAAGAAGACCTCATTGTTCTAGCACAGTCTGGTGGGTTACGAATTTTAAAAACAACCGTTGAGGAATTTAGGTTTATTTGTTCTTAAAATTAGTGCAAAGTTGATTTGGGTGCCTAGGTTTCACTAAATGTGAGAGAAAATATATAAATCAATCTAATATTGACAATTCTGATAGGGCTCGTAATTATTCTGGTGGTAATAGAAACAGGGCTGACTTTCTTTTTTTTAATTAATTTATTCTTTTATTGAATCACCATGTGGAAAGTTACAAAGCTTTCAGGTTTAAGTCTCAGTCATACAATGCTCGAACACCCATCCCTTCACTAGTGCACATATTCCACCACCAAGAATCACAGTATACCTCCCCCTCTCCCCCTACCTCCCCAGCCCCCCACCCTGCCTGTATAACTGATAAGTTTCACTTTACTTTCACTTTACTTTGATTACATTCAATATTTCAACAAAAAACTCACTATTATTGTTTGCAGTTTCTCCCTGCCTAAAGTCGGACCTGCTGAAAAGGAAGCATTTGATAATTTGTTTTCAACTGCTGAGAATGAAGAGATATGAGGTCGAGTGGCTGCACTAGTGGCTGCACAGTTTTGGATTTCTGTATTTTAGTATTTTAGTAACTAAATCCAGAGAAATATCTGCCAGAAATTGCATCATTGCAAGCTTGTACCTCTCAGCTACTTTATATTCCACATATGAGTGCAATCTTTCTATGTCTGTCTCTTTCTTTCTGACTCATTTCACTCAGCATGATACTTTCCATGTTGACCCACTTATATGCAAATTTCATGACTTCATGTTTTCGGACAGCTACATAGTATTCCATTGTGTAAATATACCAGAGTTTCTTTAGCCAATCATCTGTTTTCGGGCACTCTGTTTTTTTCCAGATTGTGGCTATTGTAAACAGTACTGCAATGAACAGGGAAATGCAGATGTCATCTCTACTATACCTTTTTGCCTCTCTGGGATATATTCCCAGGAGTGGTATTGCTGGGTCAAATGGAAGCTCAATTTCTAATTTTTTTGAGAATTGTCCATATTGTTTTCCAAAAGGGCTGAACCAGTCGGCATTCCCACCAGCAATGAAGGAGAGTCCCTTTCTCCCCACATCCATGCCAACACCATTTGTTTTGGTTTTTTGGGATGTGGGCAAGTCTCTGTAGTGTGAGATGATATCGCATTGTTGTTTTGATCTGCATCTCCCTGATGATTAGTGATGTTGAACATTGTCTCATGTACCTCTCAGCCATTCGGATTTCTTCTTTGGGAAAGTTTCTGTTCATTTCATTACCCCATTTTTTGATCGGGTTGGCAGTTTTCTTCTTGTGGAGTTCAAGCAGTGCATTGTATATCCTTGATATCAACCCTTTATCGGATGGGTACTGAGTAAATATCCTTTCCCATTCTGTAGATTGTCTTTGTATTTTAGTGACTGTTTCTTTTGAGGTGCAGAAACTTCTTAGTTTGAGATAGTCCCATTTATTTATCTCTGTTTTTACTTGCTTGGCCAGTGGCGTGTCAGCTTTGAAGATACCTTTGGCTTCAATGTTGTGGAGGGTTTTGCCGACCTTGTCTTCAATATACCTTAGGGATTCTGGTCTGATGTTGAGGTCTTTAATCTATTTTGATCTGACTTTTGTACATGGTGATAGGTGGAGATCTAAGCCCATTTATTTTTGCATGTAGCCGTCCAGTTTTGCCAGCACAATTTGTTAAACATGCTTTCCTTGCTCCACTTCACATTTCTTGCTCCCTTATCAAAGATTAGATGATCATATATTTGGGGGTGTGTGTCAGAGTATTCAACCCTGTTCCATTGGTCTGCAGTTCTGCCTTTGTTCCAGTACCATGCTGTTTTAATTACTACTGCTTTGTAGTAGAGTTTGAAGTTGGGGAGGTTGATTCCTTTCATTTTCTTCTTCCCAGAAATAGGGCTGACTTTCAATAGATCGCAGCGAGGGAGCTGCTCTGCTACGTACAAAACCGTGACCCAGAAGCAGGTCATCTACAAATGGTTTGGCACCAAGTTCCCCACGAACGTGCATTGCATGATGGGCGAGGGGGCGGCCACCTTTCCGGCCGAGCCCCAGTTCCCCGAGACAAGCGGCCCCACACCAGACCCCACACCAGACCCCGGTTCCTATGCGCGGCAGGGGATGCGCCTCGAAGGCGCAGCCCACGGGCGGAGATGTTGGGGGCTAGCCGGGGCCCACCAAGGCTCCCACGGCGCTATCTTGTAACCTACTTCTACCTCTGGGAGAAACTGGCAAGCTTCTGAGGGTTTCTTGCCCACATGGGACAGCCTTGCAAGCTTCCCATGCTGTATTCATATGCTAAATCCAGTAACAAGCTGGATCTCATTCCCCTGACCCTGAAAGTGCCTCCAGTGCGACATCATTGGGAGTGCCGAGTGGAGAGAGACTTCTAAGATCTCAGGGAAAGGACAAATTGAGAGGTTACTGAGCCCGCTCGAGAAATCGATGATAGACGGGATTTCGTGATTCGTGATTTGTGAATAGAAAAAGGAAAGAAATGAATACACGTTAGAAATATTACCTGATTTAGGACTACAGAGATAGCTTTGCATGAAACTGACCTAGGTTTAATCTCCAGTATCTCATATGATCCCTCCAGCACACCAGGAGTAATCCCTGAGTGCAGAACCAGGAGTAAGCCCTGAGTATTGGCAGACATGCCCCCCTCCAAAAAAAAAATTAAAAAACAAAGGACAAAAATAATATATTTCCTGCAGTGGTTTGGAGAGGTAACTCAATGACAGAGTATACAATAACAGGGTATACAACATATGAGGCACTGGATTCAAGTTTCAGAATCACAAAAAGGAAAGAAAGTTTTTTGTCATTACCAGAGCATCTTCCTACCACCTCCCCCAAAACATTTATCCTTCTTTCACTTACTGATTTTTAAAAAATCCTTTCTTGAACCCATAACATGTATCAGATACTGTTATAAGTCCTAAAATACAAAAGTGAGCAGACGGATGAGATCTCTGCCATCACAGAAAGCCAATAATTCAGTAACCAGTAAATATCTGATGGTCACCAGTAACCACTTTTTTCTTAATACAGTATAAACAATAGACAACTCCAGGAGAGATATTCCCACCTTCTGCTATAAATTATCTTACAAAGTTTTGTTCATCTTCCCATGCTTGATGATCTATGGTTGCAATGTTTACATTATGTATCAGCTGAGCCATGTTTGGAGACCTTCAATGTCTCATTTACTTTAGTGGGTAGACTTCTTTTTATGAGGGGGTGGGGGACTGTTCCACACCCAGCTGAACTCAGGGCTGCTCCTGGCAGTGTTCAGGAGAACTTGCAATACTGGGATTAACCTGTATTCTCAATGCAAATCACATACTCCAGTTCTTCAAGCTGTTTCAGGGCCCTGATCAAATTTATAACAAGAACTTTAATCCATGACTAACAAATTGCTTGGAAAGAAATAATAAAAGTTAAGTAGACAAACACATTTATTAGAGGTAGTTTCAAAAGTAACACAAGATTGGAAAGCAAAAGCCTTTACTCCTAAATGAGTGCATCATCTAAACTGCAAAGAAAACATGGAGAAGAAACATATGAATCAGAATCTGTCCCAAACTCTAGACCCACAGAAGAACAAAATTACATAATTAGGAGTAAAATTCACTCAGCATCTATTTACTGCTAGCCCATTTTATACCAGTTCTGTACTAGGCACTGGGAATAAAGGAAAGAATTGATCTTGTGGGTATTGGGATCCAATAGGAGATGGGCAACAAATAAATTATCAAATGAACTTTAATATATAAGGTGCTATCATGAAAATTTAAGTAATATCTGGGAAATGCTACTTTATTCAAAGAAATCATGGGGGTGGGGGCAGAAACAACAAAATATGAGGCCTGGAGATATTGGAGGGAGAGTGTTCCAAGGGGAACATTGACAACACAGCATCACTGGCATTTCAAGAACAAGGACAAAGAAAATGTGGGCAGAGGAAGGTGAGTATCATGTGATAGAGGCCATATTTGTCATCATTTAGACTGTAGTAAGGACTTTATCTGAAGGTCATCATACTCAGCGAGCCACATATTTTAGCTGCATTAGTCCTTGTGTCTGATCCTCCCATTTCTTTCACGTAACCTGAGACAGAACCGATATTAAAAACATGGATTAGAGTCTACCATTAACAAAATGGGAGCTCTCCCGAGAGTTTAGTTTTGAAGTGCCGATTAATGTCCTCCTCTACTTTAACTCCAAACACTGCGCTGGTGTTTGAACAGAGAAAGATATCTACATTCCTGAGTTCTGTTTGAGGGGTCCTACAGCTCCATATTCAATCAGCATTTAGATACAGCCTCATCATTTGTTTATTTTGCAGATTTAGTTTGGTATTTAGACAACCAGGACTTGGTTTAAGACATTTCTTTAGAAAAGATAAGAAAATCAAGTTTCAGGGGCTGGAGCAATAGCACAGCGGGTAGGGCATTTGCCTTGCACATGGCCAACCCGGGTTCGATTCTCAGCATCCCATATGGTGCCCTGAACATCACCAGGAGTAATTCCTGAGTGCAGAGCCAGGAGTAATTCCTGTGCATTGCCAGGTGTGACCCAAAATGCAAAAAAACAAACAAACAAACAAAAAACAAAAAAACCACAAAAAACAGTTAAGAACTGAAGTGCCTTTAAACTTTGGAAATGCTGGGGCCGGAGCGATAGCACAGCGGGTAGGGCGTTTGCCTTGCACGTGGCCGACCTGGGTTCGATCCCCGGCATCCCATATGGTCCCCTGAGCACCGCCAGGAGTAATTCCTGAGTGCAAAGCCAGGAGTAACCCCTGTGCATCGCTGGGTGTGACCCAAAAAGCAAAAAATAAAAAAATAAAAAAATAAAAATAAATAAACTTTGGAAATGCTAATGCAACACTATCATTAGAAATTGTACAGGTGTTTTGGAAACAAAATATTTTTTATTTAAAGAAGTTTACTTGGAGAAGTGTGAGAGGAAAGAGCAGTACATGATTAAGGCAGAACACTTTCTACTCTTCTTCCCCAGACTAGAAAAAGCCTAGAAATTTCATTTTAAAGGTTTCAGAAAAAAACAATTTGGGAATTTTTTTTACCTAGCAAGCCCCCTTTTCTTTCCTTTCTTTTTTTCCCCTTTACTTAAATCACCAGGAGATACAGATACAAAGCTTTCATGTTTGAGTTTCAATCATACAATGATTGAACACCCATCCCTCCACCGATGCATATTTTTCACCACCAATGTCTGGCAGAGAGTCTCTTGCCTGCGTGCCTGGCTGTCTTCCCTGGGGCCTCCTCGGAGGGGATGGGCTCCAGCTTCCCGCCCCAACCTGAGCAGAGCTCCCGGCGGCCAAAGACCTCCGGAGCCTAGCCACAGCCATGCTCAAGGCCCCTCTCCACATGTTCGGACGAGCCTCACCCATGGAGGAACCAGCAGAGGAACCCAGGCGTGTGGGACCCAGGGCTGAGACCTCCAAGGCTGCTCAGATCAGGACTGGGCCTCCTCCGCCCAGAAATCCCATCTCCCAGTAGCTAGGCGGTCACACCCAGGGATGTTCCCCACTCCACCCCCGCAGCACCATGTAATCCTGTCAACAGCCAGCATCCAGAGACTTCAAAGCCAACTCCCAGAAGCGCGCAGCTGCTTTGCAATAACTTACATCCTACTTCTCCCTCTGGGAGAACCTGGCAAACTACTGGGAGTTTCCTGCCCACATGGGAGACCCTGGCAAGGTCCCCATGGTGTATTAATATGCCAAAACCAGTAACAAGCTGGGTCTCATTCCTCTGACCCTGAAAGAGCCTCCAGTACGGCATCGTTGGAAGGACGAGTAGAGAGAGGCTTTTAAAATCTCAGGGCTCGGACGAATGGAGATGTTACTGAGACCACTCAAGAAATTCGACGATCAACGGGATGATGATGATGATGATGATGATGATGATGATGATGATGATGATGATGAATGTCCGGGTAGGGTGTTTGCCTTGCACTCAGCCAAACAGGGTTTGATTCCTTCGCCCCTCTGGGAGAGCCCAGCAAGCTACCAAGAGTATCTCACCCGCACGGCAGAGCCTGGCAAGCTACCTATGGCGCATTCAATATGCCAAAGACAGTTACGACAAGTCTCACAATGGAGACATTACTGGTGCTCGCTCAAGCAAATCGATGAGCAACGGGATGACAGTGGTACAGTGATATATATGTATATATGACTGGAGTGATAGCACAGCGGGTAGGGAGTTTGCCTTGCACATGGCCAACCCGGGTTTGATTCCTCCATCCCTCTCGGAGAGCCAGGCAAGCTACTGAGAGTATCCCGCCCACATGGCAGAGCCTGGCAAGCTACCCATGGCGTATTTGATATGCCAAAAACAGTAACAAGTCTCACAATGGAGACGTTACTGGTGCCCGCTTGAGCAAATCAATGAACAACAGGACAACAGTGCTACAGTAATATGCATATATATTTATATATTTATGTTCTTTCTATCCATTCATTTGTTGCTACACTTGAGTAATTATTTCCATGGCTTTTCCTCCACAACACTAAACAATGCTCTGGGGATCATGAAGTTCTCTCCTGACCTCCTGCATGCAAAGCATGCACTCATTCCACTGAGTTATGTGTTTGGTTTTTTTTTTATGTCTTGATTATCATGCTATAAGGAACATTAGTGTTCATATATCTCTGACTTAGTATATTTGTATTCTTTTGAGAGACATCAAAAAATGGAATTTTTGAATTGCTGGTAAATCTATTTTTGCCATCTTAAGAAAACTTGATTCTGATTTCCAAAAGGGCTGGACCAATTCACATTCCTACCAATGATATAGGAGAGTTCCTTATCTCTAGCATTTCTTGTTTCTTGTTTCTGGCCTTTGTGATAAAATTCATTCTCAAAGATGCGAGGTGATATCTTGCTAAGTTTTGATCTTTATTTTCCTGATAAGTAACAAGTATTTGTTTCTTTGTTCCTTAGCCAACTCTATGTCTTCTTTGAAAACTTTGACCATCTGTTTTATCTTTTCTGCACATTTGGAGATAGAGGTTGGACTATACCCAGTGGTGCTCGGGACTTATTTCTGATTCTGTGTTCAGGGGTCACACCTGACAGTGCTCTGGGGATTACATTTGGTACCAGGGATCAATCCTGCCACTTTACTATATTGGTTTTTTATAGAATTTCTGATTCTGTGTTCAGGGGTTACACCTGACAGTGCTCCAGGGATTACATTTGGTACCAGAGATCAAACCTGCCACTTTACTATATTGGTTTTTTAACTAGTTTCTTTAAAGCTAAATCACTGGAGTTTTCTGTGTACTTTGTGGTGTCAGCTGCACATATTGGCAGTTTTACTTATTTTCTTATTTTTTAATTTTTTTTTATTTTATTGAATCACCATGTGGAAAATTACAATGCTTTCAGGTTTAAGTCTCAGTTATACAATGCTGAGACAACCATCCCTTCACCAGTGCCCATATTCCACCACCAAAAAAAAAAAAAGCACCAAAAACCCAGTATACCTCCCATCCTGCCCCTCTCCCCCCCGAACTGATAAATTTCACTTTACCTTCTCTTTGCTTTGGTTACATTCAATATTTCAACAAAAACCTCACTATTATTGTTAGGAGTTCCCAACTAGAGTCAGACCTGTTGTGAAGAGATATGAGGTTTTGGATTTCTGTATTTTAGCAACTAAGTCCAGAGAAATTTCTTCCAGATATTGAATCATTGCAAGCTTGTAACTCTTATCTGTGGTCCTCATAATATGGTGGTCGCCACGCCCTTCACCCCCCCCCGCAAGGAAAAAGGAGAGAGAGAGAGAGAGAGAGAGAGAGAGAGAGAGAGAGAGAGAGAGAGAGAGAGAGAGAGAGAGACCTTTCCCCTCCTGGGCAGGCATGGAGCTGAGACTTAGTTCTCAGTCTGGAGACATTCTGCAAGGAGCTGCCCATACCAAAAGTAGTTTAGCTGGCTTCTGGAGTCATGCTCGTGCAGCTGCGGAGAGGCCACACACGTGCCTTATTTTCTTATTAAGATTTAATTTTTTCTTGACTAATAGCTGTGGACTTACAATGCTGTGCTGAGAACTTGTCCTTCACCTGATCTTAGAGGAAAAGTTCTCCTTTTCACTGTTGACTCTAATATGAGCTGTAGGTTTGTCATAAATAGACTATATTATATTTAGGGTATTTCTTCCACCCTAGTTTTGTTGATAATTTTTATCATAAATTGATTTGTTTTGTGTATTTTAAAGTTACTCCCGGTGGTTTTCAGGGCTAACTCCTGGCTTTACATTCAGGGATCACTCCTGGCAGTGTCATGGAACCTTATGGGGCACCAGCAATTAAACTGGGCTTGGCCACATTCAAGGCAATTTCCCTACCCACTGTACTACTACTCCGGTCCATAATTTGACTCTAGATCTTTCTCCATTTCTGTTGATATGATCATATGATTTTTACCTTTCTTTGTATATTTGGAGTGTTTCATTTTTTATTTAAATGTAAATGACAAAACATCCTCTCAGGAGTAAAACTCACCTGGTTGTGATATCATGATCATGATCATGAAATCCCGTTAATCATCGATTTCTTGAGTGGGCTCAGTAACCTCTCCATTCATCCTTTCCCTGAGATCTTAGAAGTCTCTCTCAACTTGGCCCTCCCAATGATGTCGCACTGGAGGCTCTTTCAGGGTCAGGGGAATGGGATCCAGCTTGTTACTGGATTTAGCATATGAATACACCATGGGAAGCTTGCAAGACTGTCCCATGTGGGCAGGAAACTCTCAGAAGCTTGCCAGTTTCTCCGAGAGGGAGAAGTAGGCTACAAGATATCGCTTCTGGGAGCTCGCTTTTAAGTCTCTAGATGTTGGCCGTTGATGGGATTACACACACCTGGGTTCCTCTGCCAGCACCTTCATGCGTGAGGCTTGTCTGAATGTGTAGAGAGGGGCCTCGAGCATGGCTGTAGCTAGGTTCCGGTGGTCTTCGGCCACCGGGAGCTCTGCTTGGGGTGGGGAGGGAAGCTGGAGCCATTCCCCTCCGAGGGGCCCCGGGGAAGACAGCCAGTCATGCGGGCAAGAGACCCTCTGCAATATATATATGCAAAAATCGTCAACAAAATCTTAGCAATTGAATACAGCAATCCATTAAATGGTTCATACATCACAACCAACCAATCTAACATCTAACATTGGTTGTGATTATATGAACCATTTAATGGATTGCTGTATTCAACTGCTAAGACTTTGTTGACGATTTTTGCATATATATTCTGCAGGGATTTTGTACTATAGTTTTCTATTCTGTGGTATGTCCTTGTCTGCTTCTGATACCAGAATAATGTTCATCATGTAGGATGCACTTAAAAACATTCCCTCTTCAATCTGGAGGAAGAGTTTGGAAGCATAGTTATCAGGTCATCTTTGATGATTTGAAAGAACACATTAGTGAAGTCATCTGGTCCTGGCTTCTAACTTTGGAGGAGATTTCTTAGTTTAGTTTTATTTTTGGGGTTGTTTTTTTTTTTGGCCCACACCATATGATGCTCAGGGGTTACTCCTGGTTCTGCACTCAGAATTATTCCTGGCAGGGTGCGGGGACCATATGCGATGCAGGGAATTTAACCCAACTCAGCCACTTGCAAGGCAAATGCCATACCTGCTATTCTATCATTCCAGCCCATCGGAGATTTCTTACTGTTTCAATGTCTTTGTTCTTTATTATGGACCCAGACAATTATAATACATTTTTGGTTTTGGTTTAGTCCTGATAAGTATCCTAGATTACATATGCAAATTTCAAAAAGTTGAAAATTTATGAAAAATATGGATAAATAAGGTAGTGGTTTGAATGATGATCCCCAAAAGAATATGTCAATATACCTGTGCACTTATTTGGAATACAGGTCTTCAGAGACATAATTAAAGGTTTTATGAAGACATATTTCTGGATTCTTTGAATGGGATTCTAAATTCAGTGGTAAGTGCACATACAAGAGATTTTAAAAAAGGCATAAAGAGAATGAGAAGCTATGGGATGACAGGCAAAGACTGGAGTTTGGTTGCCATAAGACAACTAAAGGCTGGAAAAATCAAAGAAGGACTCTAACTTACAACTTCGGGGGGAACCACGGTACTGTTGACAATTTGACTTTGAACTTCTGTCTTCAGAACTGTGAGAGAATAAATTTCTGTGTTAAGTCATCAAGTTTGCGATAGTTATAGCAGCTTTAAGCAATGAATATGTGATATGTACTTCTTGGATGGTTCATCTCTTACAAATTTTAGAGAGTTGAATCCTATGCATGAATTCATATACTACATTCTCCACAGAGATCCTTTGACACTTTAGTCATAGGTACCTAGAATCCATAACAGTGGGCAATGTGGAAAAGTTCTCTCTGTTCAACTTAGAAATGAGAAGAGTGAGGCCAGGAGGGCAGATACTTGCCCAAGGCCTTGTGCTGTTTGATGGTTGAGAGTGAATAGGTGGAAAGTCTTCTGATTTCTAGCACGTCCCTATCTGTAGTACCAGCCTCCTTTCTGTGCTTCAAGCTGGCTGCTATTGGCATCAACGATTTGGCACTTACACAATTAATCTAAAGATCATGCTCTGTAAGTTTACTGTAGGTCCACTAGGCAAACGTTCTTCTTTTCTATCACTTTTCCCAACATAATAGTTCAAAAGTATTCCCTTTACAAATCATCACTTTGGGGCTGGAGATCCCCAGCATCCTATATGGTCCTCCAAATATCACCAGGAGTAATTTCTGAACATAGAGCCAGGAGTGGCCCCTGAGCATCACCAGTGTGCCCTGAAAACTAAAACAAAATTTCTTTCAAACTGAGCCATCATTTTTTCAGATCTTCCCTTTTATTTTCTTTCTTTCTTTCTCTTTCTTTCTTTCTTTCTTTCTTTCTTTCTTTCTTTCTTTCTTTCTTTCTTTCTTTCTTTCTTTCTTTCTTTCTTTCTTTCTTTCCTTCTTTCTTTCTTTCTTTCTTTCTTCTTCCTTCCTTCCTTCCTTTCTTCCTTTCTTTCTTTCTTTCTTTCTTTCTTTCTTTCTTCTTTCTTTCTTTCTTTCTTTCTTTCTTTCTTTCTTTCTTTCTTTCTTTCTTTCTTTCTTTCTTCCTTCCTTCCTTCCTTCCTTCCTTTCTTTCTTTTTCTTTCTTTCCTCATTCCTTCTTCTCTCCCTTCCCTTCCCTTCCCTTCCCTTCCCTTCCCTTCCCTTCCCTTCCCTTCCCTTCCCTTCTCTTCTCTTCCCTCCCCTCCCCTCCCCTCCCCTCCCCTCCCCTTCCCTTCCCTTCCCTTCTACTCCCCTCCCCTCCCCTCCCCTCCCCTCACCTCCCCTCACCTCCCCTCCCCTCCTCTCCTCTCCTCTCCTCTCCTCTTCTTTTCTTTCCAGGTCTCAAGCAGGTCTTTGTGTCTCTGACCATAGCTGCCTCCTAATGCTTTCCAAGCTAGTGACCCTCAAAAGGCCACCATTGTGCTAAATTTCAAGAAGTTAAAGAAAGTTAAGATACACCTTTAATATTATCCATTAATATCCAAAATTGATTAATATCTTTAGATTAACAAACTCACACTAAGAACCTTAGCAGAATTTCTAATTCCTTCTTCTTTATATCTAGACTGAGAGTAAATGGGAGACTGATTTAATGTTATTAATACTTTGTTATATTGCCGATTACTTTGGTTTCTTTGCTTGCTCTTGCTAACTCTGATCTCTGCCTCTTTTGATTTTACTTTTCTCCTTTAAAATGTACCTACTAGTAATTCTTTCAGAGTATTAAAAATATTTTAATTTAATTTTAGTACATATACATAAAATTACTAGTATATTGTGTGATTACCCATATAATGTGTAAGCAATCATCCTACACCCTTACTCTGAATTTAATTTTCTGTATCAACTTGATATTTTAGACATTAATCATGGTTTGTTATTTAGGAAGATACTTTTCTTGTCCTCGTCCTCACCTATATGTATACATACTTTTTCTTTTTCCATACAAAGACTCATTTTGGTTGCTTTGGTTTTCTGCTACTAGTGTCATCCTAGAAAAGCACAGGAATGACTGAATAGAAAAGAGGGATTTCATTAAGTAATGAAACAACTTACATTGGAGAGGTTATGCACAGTTTCTGAAAATTGTCTTAGTCTGGAGTTTCCTGCATACATAAAAATTAATCTGGGTGTTGTCACTGGGACAATTTTGGACTTTGCTTATTCCTTTCATATTCATTTGTTTTCTTTTGTTTTACTTGGGGGCCACAGCCGGTGGTGCCCAGGACTTATCCCTGGCTCTGCACTCAGGGATTATTCATGGCAGTGCTCAGAGGACCATATGGGATGTGGGTGATCAAAACCCTGGTCAGCTGTGTTCAAGGCAAATGCCCAGCCCATTGTACTATCACCTCCTTTCGTATTCATATCACAACCTTTTTAATCTCCGTATTTTCCTCTAGCATCTCCTTTTCTGAGGGGTTCTCTCTCCTCTGTAAGGTGCTTCAGTCTCCATCTACAAAGAGCTCAGGGTTTGAATCTCAAAGAGATGTGGTTCTCATGCCTTTCGGAGACTTCAGAATTAGGCAGTTCCTTCTTCTGTCACTGTCACTGTCATCCCGTTGCTCATCAGTTTGCTCAGGCGGGCACAAGTAATGTCTCCATTGGGCAGTTCCTTCTTCGTTTTATTATTTCCTTTCCTCCTCAAAAAAATCATTACCAGTCCTCAGGCTAGAGTGATCATACAGCAGGTAGGGCACTGGCCTTGCACACGGTCAACCCAGATGCAATCTCTGGCATCTCATAGGGTCCGCCGACCGCCTCCAGGAGTGATTCATGAGAGCAGAGCCAGGTGTAACCCCTGAGCATCACGGGGTGTAGCCACCCCCCAAAAAAACTCATCACCAGGCTACTCCACCCACATCTGCCCACAGCAGGTACTGGGAATTAGGACGCAGACATCTGTGTACATGAATTCTGGAGGATTTGCTCTTGAGCAACCTTTGGTTGCAGCAGGTGACCTTCCTTAATGTGGGTGGCTGTGTCTTGTCGAGTGAACTGAAAGCCCTCCTGGAACAAGACCTTCCTGCTCTGGAGACTGGATTCTCTCTGGAGGTTGTCTGCAGACTTGAACTACCCCTTCCTGGGTCTAACTGCCTACTAGAGCCAAACAGCCTTACCTGCAGCTTTAGGGCGTCCCGCATCAACAGTCTTGAGAGCCACTGTCACTGTCATCCCGTTTTTCATCGATTTGCTCGAGCGGGCACCAGTAATGTCTCCATTTGTGAGACTTGTTGTTACTGTTTTTGGCATATCATCGAATATGCCACGGGGAGCTTGCCAGGCTCTGCCATGTGGGTAAGGTACTCTCGGTAGCTTGCCAGGCTCTCCAAGAGGGGTGGAGGAATCGAACCTGGGTTGGCCTTGAGAGCCAATTTATTAAAATTTGCTCATTCAGACTCTCAAGCTCCCTTTCTCTCCTACTCTCCACCCACACATACACCTCTCTTATCCTCTTCCCCAACTAACATCTTGATTCATTTTAATAAATTAAGGTTTTTCATTCCAAAACACACCCAATATTTAGTTCAATGCCACACTATCTTCTATCCAGAATTACCTTCTTCCAGCTTCTCTTCCACACCTGTTGGCAGTCTACATCCCCCCCCAACCCCACCCGACCCCCCCACACACCAAAATACGTCATTTGTCATTGAGGGAGGGTTCACACAGAATGAAGTGCAATAGAAGAGGAACCTCACCTAGTGATTTGAAAAACACCCTCTTCCTCTTTTTACTAGTATTCCTGTGACTATTAAAATATTAAGATGTGAGAATTCTCTCAGCAGATTGCTGTGGACTAAAACTGTACTGTTTCTGCGGTCACCAGCCTAACTGTCTATCCTGAATATTTTGGATACTTCCGTCTTCATAGTCTTAGGAACCAATACATTGAATTTAGTGTTGCACTCTCTCTCTCTCTTGCTCGCTCTCTCACTCTCACACACACACTCACATAAAACACACATTTTTACATACATACCCCTCAATCTCCTCCCTCTCAATACTTTTCATCTTCATCATTAGTATCTTAACTTCAAAATATGCTTAAGTACTTCAAAAAGAAGAAAATATTCTCAACATAATATGTGTAGTAAAATGATTTTGCCTTTGTTAATTCGGTGTTTGGGGAAACTTTGTAGAATGTAACACTTAGCACTGTCATCCATTGTTCATCAATTTGCTCGAGCGGGCACCAGTAATGTCTCCATTATGAGACTTGTTATTGCTGTTTTTGGCATATTGAATATGCCATGGGTAGATTGCCAGGCTCTGCTGTGCAGGCGGGATACTCTCAGTAGCTTGCCAGGCTATAGAATGTAGTCACTATGAATACCAAGAATCTGCTCTGTAATATGTTTTTAATTAATGGCCTGGGAGAATTATTTTATTATTCACATTCTTCTAATAGGAACTAAAGACAGTAGAACTGGAATGGGGGTCTGAGGCCACTCCCAGTGATGCCTGGGCTGAGAAGATGCATTGCTTGGGTCCCTTCACTCCCCCTCCCCCACCCACCTGTTTAGGGGCAACTAACTTATTATGTGCTGGTTGGGATAGAGGTTGGGGAGAGGAGAGCACACGGTGCCAGGGAAAGAGCTCAAGATCTAAAGATGAGAAGCAGGGAGTAAAAAGAGGTGATACTCATTCATTAAATCATTCATTCATTCACAAATTTGTTTATTAGGATTTTTATTAAGGTAGCTGAGAGTTGCCCAGATGAAGTGAGCCAGAAATTCCTTCTAGTCTCATTTTATTTTGGTGAGGAGGGGGACTCCTTGGTGGTGCCAGAAGCCACCAAACATATAGACTTTGCACCATTTGAGAACCCCCTTAACACACACACACACACACACACACACACACACACCACAGAAGCTATTAGTGAAATAAAAAAATTAGTGAAATAAAAAAGAAATTGGTGTGCTAATTTGTTGATTAACATATTGATTCATGTTGGTGATGCAGCTCAGTGATCGAGTCCAGGGATCCAGCAAACTCCAAAATCCAAAGAAATGATTCATTTGATGACCTTTTCATCTGTGACTCATCTGCTAATCCTGGTGGATGAGAGCCAGTTCTGGCTGTTTTTCAGGCTACATTCTCTGCAGAGAAGAACTAAGGTAAGGCCCAGATGGCTTGTAAAGGACGCTGATGGAGTGAGTACTTGTGAAAGGAGAGGGAGAGGGGAGTGAACTGCTTGATGGGCTGGGCTGTGATGCAGGTGCAGGCAGGTGCAGCCCCTTCCAGAGCTCAGAAGTGGGAGACCCCCTTAGAGCTGTCACAGACTGGAGCAAGCAGTCAGATGTTGAGATCCACCATGGTGGGCTGAACACTTGATGTAAACCATTCTTGAAACTGAGCTAAGGCAATAAATGATAGGCCAAAATGAGGTAAAAGAGCAAGAGGTTTTGGAGGGTGAGAGGATGGCTGTGTAAGGGGCGTCGACTATAAAGTTTGCAACAAAGGGGTGAGTGTGTGGGCCGCTGCTGCGAGATTCCTGCAAACCAGAAACGGCAGGTGCAGAGACTAATGCAGAAACACTCCCGTGTGACAGAAAGCGAGTTAGACTCGTCATAGTTAGGTTCTTCATGACCCACAAGCAACCCCGAGAGGATCTATCTATTATAGTAACTTCTAGCAATAGATTAAATAAATTCAGAATGCGTTGAATTAGAACAGAGAAATTCTGTGCATTAAAAAAACTTAAAATGTTGTGCATTTTTAAAGACTTCTGCCCAAATAATTAAAATATAAAAGTTTGTATTATTTCAGTCGTTAACTACTGATTATTAACCTAAACTTAAAGAAAAGCCTAGCTTTCTGGTATACAAGAGTGGAACAACATAGTATTGACTTATGTGGGGCTAGATAAAAGCAGAGTGAATTTATCACACAAAAAAACAAGTTAAATGTTTAAAATAGGAAAACATAAAAAGACTTTTCTGTGGGCCACAGAGATAGAACTGCTGAAAGATGTTTGCTTTGCCTACAGCCAACCTGGCTTTAATCCCTAGCATCACATGGTTCTCTAACCTCACCAGTGACATCCCTGAGCAGGGAGCCAGAATAAATCCTGAGCAAAGCTGAGTATGGTGAAATGATAAAGAAAAAAGGAAGGGAAGGAGGGGAGGGGAGGGGAGGGGAGGGGAGGGGAAGAAGAAAGAGAGTGATGGAGGGAGGGAGGGAGGGAGGGAGGGAGGGAGGGAGGGAGGGAGGGAGGGAGGGAGGGAGGGAGGGAGGAAGGAAGGAAGGAAGGGAGGGAGAGAGGAGAAAAGAAATGTACATTATCATTCACTCAATGTGAAAACAATGAAATGCCGTGATCAACAGCACAAGGAGCTCACAAAGATGAAAAGACACTGTTTTTATAAATGCAGACAATGCAAACCAAATTACAAACTTAACTACTGGCCAGAGACATAGTACAACATTAAAGCACTTGTCTTGCATCCCTTAGACCCCAGTTTGAATGCTGAGCACTGCCAGGATTGAACTCTGACCACAAAGCTGGGAGTAAGTTCTAAGTACTGCCAGGTAAAGTAAATTTAATTTTAAAAAAAAAAAAAAAGAGCAAAAAAGCCTTCATTTTCATTCTTCATACTATCCATTTTGGTCGCTGAAACACATGGAATTTTCAAAGACATTTTGGAGGTTATAGAGGGGAGCACACCCATAAGTGCTCAAGACTCACTCCTTCCAGGATCATATGCAGTGCCGTAAGAGTTGACCCTGGGTCAGTAGGATGCTAGGTAAATGCCTCATCTCCCATTCTCTCTCTGGCCCCAGAATTTATCATTTTTGTAAAGATGAGTAATAACTCAAATCGAAGGCAGAGAAATGGTATAGTGGGCAGGGCTCTTTCCTTGTAAGCAGCCAGCCCACGTTAGCTGGCTGGCACTCTGCAGGGTCCCCATGCATGAGGAGTGATTCCTAAAAACAGAGCCGGAAGTAAGTCCTGAGCACCACTGAGGATACCCCCACCCCAAAAATGAGACTAGGCAGATATCAATAAAAATCGGGGAGAAAAAATTTCACTGTGAATAGTTCTGTTGTTTTATTTTGGTTTGCTTTTATTTTCCAGGCCACACTTAGCAGTACTGAGGGACTGCTCTTGGTTTAGTGCTTAGAGATCACTCTCAGTAGTACTCAGGAGGCCAGGCAGTGCCAGAGATCAAACCAAGGCCTTCCACATGCAAAGCATGTGCTCAGGTCATTGAACTGTGTCTTCTGCCCTTCAAATTGTTTTTAACACCCAAAGATAGTAGAGATAAGGACCAGGAGGATTCCTCCACAGTTTGGAAGCTGGCCTCACATGCTTGGGGAAAAGGCAGCTCAGATAGAGAAGGGAACACGAAGTAGAGGATGGTTGGAGGGCCCCCTCTAGATAGGAGATGTGTCTCGAAAGTAGACTATAGACTGAACATGATAGCTACTGAATACCTGCATTGCAGACCACAGCATCCTAAAGGAGAGAGCGAGCAAAAGGGAATGTGCCTGACACAGAGGCAGGGGTGGAGATGGGGGATGGGGTGAGGGGTGAGAGGGATACTGGGAACATTGGTGGTGGAGAATGGGCACTGGTGGAGGGATAGGTACTAGATCATTGTTTGACTGAAACATAAGCATGGAAGTTTGAAAGTCTGTAACTATACTCACAGTGATTCATTTAAAAATTTTTTTAAATAATTTTTTTTAAAAAACACAAATTGTTACCGGGGCCGGTGCTCGGCTCCGGCCGGGTGCCCCTGCCTCTGCACAGCCAGTGGATGTGGAACGAGCGGGAACCAGAGACAGCTTTAGGATTTGGGGTTCCAGCAAGTGCTTGCACCCATGTATGGAGACTGTGAACTAACTTTGGCTACATGCTGTTCCAGGAAGGGAAATGATTCATTTTCCAACTTAAATCTTCGCGGACTTAATTACTATAATACAGAAATTGTAAACCGCGCGGCCGCTACCGTGGCCGCGTGACATTTTATCTCTTCATTCTCATCAGTGGAAAACTTATTATCAAATATTTCCTTGTTAATAGAGCTGTATTCTTGGGGATAAATTCCAACAAAAATAGTGAGTCTGTTTTGAAACTCTAACAGCAATAGTGAGTTGTGTGTTGAAATCTGGAATGTAATCAAGGTAAAGAGAAAAGGAAGTGAAATTATCACTCACGCACTGGGAGGGGTTGGGGGGTGACGGGTGGGATGTATACTGTTTTTTTTTCTTTGTTTTTGCTTTTGTTTCTGTTTTGTTTTTGTTTTCATTGGTGGTGGAATAGGGGCACTGGTGAAGGGATGGGTGTTTGATCATTGTGTAACTGAGATATAAGCCTGAGAACTTTGTAACTTTCCACTTGGTGATTCAATAAAATAAATTTTAAAAAATAAAAAAAAATAAACCACAAATTGTTTTTAAATAACCAAAGATCATTTCACCAAATTTCAGAAATATGAACAGAAATTCACTTTCAAACATTTGACTAAGTAGTAATATAATGCCTTATGTAGACAAGTACAGCGGGTAGGGCATTTGCATTGCATACGGCCAACCCAGGTTCAATTCCTCCATCCCTCTCGGAGAGCCCGGAAGGCTACTGAGAGTATCCCGCCTGCACAACAGAGCCTGGCAAGCTACCCTTGGCATATTCAAAATGCCAAAAACAGTAACAAGTCTCACAATGGAGGCATTACTGGTGCCTACTCGAGCAAATCAATGAGCAACGGGATGTAGACAACTACTTTTAGGAGCTTCAAACTAGTGGGGAAAACAACCCAGGAGGACGCATTCTGGATAAATGTCTCCTCATTTCATCTTGCAGCAGACAACTCCACAAGCCAGAGTTCTGTGCCAACTGGCTCCAGGTAAAACTATGTCCAAATAAGATTCTCTGTTATTGGCATCTTATGGTCATTGTCATCATGATGGTCATTGTCATCATCACCACCCCCTCCCACCAAACTGCCTCCCTGGCTCTAGCTTCAGGAAAGGACACAGTCTTCAAAGGACAGATCTAGGCGGGGAAATTTGCTTTGATGCTGTCTTGGGGTTACTGTCTCAGGCTCAGGTACAGCCAAAGAATGCATTTGGCCCCACACACACAGTGTCTCTGCGGCACACTGAGTCCCTGGGAGGTGGTGGAAGCGGAGGACCACAGTCAAGGCGTGGGAGGAGAGCTGTCAGGGGAAACCCTTGCAAGCTGCTCAGGGAGATGCTACGTCTCCTTAGTGATAAATCAATGTGCTTAGCTAAAAAGCAAAAAACAAAAAAACTGGCCGCAGCAAAGGAACAGCTTGGGGCTGCCAAGTCTTTCATTTACAAGGAGCTAGTGGAGATAGGAGCTTCTACCCCTCAGTTTCCTGATCAGAAGAAAACAAAAGGTGATTTGGGCTGCGGGTACAACTTTTAACATTTGGGATAATGATATAAAGTCCCTGAAGTACAGGAAGTCTTTAAAATAGATGTACAAGGAGCCGGAGTGATAATACAGTGGGTAAGGCGTTTGCTTTGCAAGCAGCTATCCCCAGAACCCCATATGGTTCCCCAAGTCTGCCAGAAGTGATCCTTGAGCATAGAGTCAGGAGTAGACACTGAGCACAGTTGGGTGTTTCCCTCCCCACCAAAAGAAAAAGAAAAAAAATAGATGCATGACCAGGGGTGAATAAAAAAAATAGTAATAATTAAATATATAAATAAATAATATAGAAGTATGACGGCTTGTTCCCGTTTTGGCAGCCAACAACAGAAGGCTAAGCGCAAAGGAAACTGAGAACAGGCTGGACCACAAGTGTTTAAATCCTGGATCGCTGTCACTGTATCACTGTCATCCCATTACTCATCGATTTGCTTGAGAGGGCACCAGTAACGTCTCCATTGTGAAACTTGTTACTGTTTTTTGGCTATCACATCAAATACGCCATAGGTAGCTTGCCAGACTATGCTATGTGGGCGAGATACTCTCAGTAGCTTGCCGGGCTCCAGAGGGGTGATGGAATCGAACCCAGGTAGGCTGCGTGCAAGGCAAATGCCCTACTGCTGTGCTATCGCTCCAGCCTTGGATCTCTAATTTCTGGATTATCAATTCCGGACGTGCTATTGAATCTTCTTGCCTCAGTGCTCGTGTCTATAAAGTAGAGGCAGTAGCATACGTCTGTGGGGCTTTGTTAGAAGCATCCGGCTTTTCTCCCCCGCTCAGCACTTTTTTCCATGTCCAATAACATATTTTGGGAATGGAGATGAGTCCTTAGTGTAGACACAACTGTGGGACCCGGGGAATGGGACCCAGAGAAAGAGGGAGGCCTTGAATACTTCATACTTGTGCGTCCTTAGGCTTTGGCCCAGAACCAGATTTGTCCTATTTTCCTGTGGAAGAAAAGTTCTACAAGACAGGGGCCAACATTCTTGAGGCTTTGCAGAGGGGCCTTGAGAAAAATGGCACCGTGGGGATGCAGTTAACTAGAGGTGCTACCATGGCAAGGAGCTGCAAAGGCCAGCAATGCCCAAACAAGGCTCTTGCTAAGACACGGTGATCTAGGCTAGTTGCTCAGGCCACAGACATCAATTGCCTTCCTCTAGCTGAGACTCTCCTTGTAAGAATGGGCTGAGCTGCCCATTCTTTTCAAAGGAAAAAAAAAAGAATTTTTATTTGGACTTTTTGGATCATACTCACCAGTGCTCAGGGGTTACTTCTGACTCTGCACTCAGGAATTACTCCTTGGCAGTGCTCAAAGGACCATATGGGATGCTGGGAATTGAACCTGGGTTGGTCACATAGCAAGGCAAATGCCCTCCCTACTGTACTAGCACTCTGGTGAGCTGCTCATTCTTATCCAGTCACGATGCTCTTCCTTCCATCTAACAACCCCAGGGCCTTCCTTCTGGTCTTTCAACACAAAAATGCAACCAGGATATGGAGTTATTTTTCTCTATTTAGAGAAACCCAGGCTGTGTAGGTCAGTCTTTGAGTAGGCTATTGAAAATTCTATTTTATTTTTTATTGTGATTAATCTCTGAATGTTAAGGTCTACAAAGGACCACAAGTATGAACTTTCAATCAGTATGTTATCCTCTCAAAATAGAAAGTTCATGTTAGGAAAAGAAATGCTTATTTGTTTGGGACCCACATCTGGCTGTGATCAGAGGTCACTTATGGCTCTGTGTTCAGAGATTTTTTTTTGTCATGCTCTGAGACAGTGTATAATGCCAGGGATCAAACCAAGTGCAGTAGCCTGCAAGGCAAGCGCCTTACCTGCCATGCTATCTCTCTGACCCAAGAATCTTTTTAATGAGACATTAAGGGAAGGAGTTAGTGGAACTGGAGCAATAGTATAACAGGTAGGGCATTTGCCTTTCATATTCACAGCTCACCTGAGTTTGATCACCACCATTACAACATATGATTCTCCAAGCCCCATTAGGAGTGATCCCCGAGCACTGAGCTAGGAGTAAGCCCTGAGCACCACCAGGTGCAGTCCAAAACCAAATAAACAATCCCCCCCATTTGGTAAAGAGTTAATATACCAAAGTTAAACCCTCTGCTTTGAAGATTTTTCAACTTCCTGTTTCCTGTTTTCAAGCAAATGCTTTATTTTGGAGGATGGGTGGTGGTACATACCCAGAAGCAATCAGGGGCCACTCCCAGCAGTGTTTGTGCTGGGGAAAACCATGTGGTACCTAGGAGTAAATCCAGGGCTCCCAAATACAAGCATGTACTCAAGCCCTTTCAACTATCCGCCCAACATATTTGGATGGGGGCCGAGGGAGGATTCCTAGGAAACCATTTCAGCAGGGAATATCAACTATGAGCTCTGGTTTCAAAAATCCAATTATTGCCTCAACAGATTTGAACTTCTTTATATTTACCAAGCTAATAATAAAAGCTTCATCTGTTATGTTTCCTGAAATTTTATGATTACAATGCACCGGATGTAAATAACCTTTTATTGGGGGTGGGGACACAACCAGGAAATGCTCAGGGCTTACTCCTGGAAGGAGTTGAGCAACCATGTGGGGTTCTGGAAATAGAACCTAGGTCGGTAGCATGCAAGGCAAGCGCCTTAACTACAATATTATCTCTCCAACGCCTAAAAAAAAAAAATCTTTGAAAGCTACTCCCTAGGACCAGAGAGATAGCTCAGTCTAAGCATGTGCTTTGCATGATAGTGATCTGGATTCAATCCCTGGCATCACATGTCTCCTGAGTGTGGCAGGAAGTGACCCCTAAGCACTGCCAGGAGCAATGACACAAAAATATAAATAAACAAAATGACTCCTTATAATTTTTAAAGATTTTAATTATGTCATAGGTAGGTAACTCTCTTTCTCATTGTTTTATGTTTTTTTTTCCAAACTTGAAATCATTCCAAGATAAAAATTGCAGGAGGGGCTGGAGTGATAGTACAGTGGGTAGGCGTTTGCCTTTCACGCAGCACCCAGGTTCGATTCCCAGCATCCATATGGTCCCCCAAGCATGGCCAGGAGCAATTCCTGAGCCCAGAGCTAGGAGTAACCCCTGAGCATCACTGGGTATAACCAAAAAGCAAGAAAAAATTTGCAGGAAAATTCATAGATTCCAAGAATCTCATGGAAGCCTCCTAAAAATCCATTGATATGGAAAAGATGAATATTGAATGCTATGAAAGCAATGGCTTTGGTGAAGTCCCCTAAGATTTAAATGCATAAGCATAAGCCTTGTGATGTTTAGGAGTCAATAAACAATATAAATAAATCATGCATAGCAATAAATTGGAAGTACAAAAAGAAATAGAAAAATAAAAGAAATTACTTTTACCAAAATGTTTGTCAAACAAGGTGAGACAGGACAAGGAGATAAATAATAGATTGCATGTTTTTAAGCTGTCTTACAGTCTACTTACAATTTAAGTACATTCTTTGAAATTTCTGATTTTTCACCACTGAAAACTCTCAGTACCTGCTGATTTCCTGTCATTTGAATTAAAGCAATACACATATTTTTTTCAAGTCAAGTGTTTTTTTATTCTTCTCAAGAGAAGATGAGGTGGGGGTGGGAGATGCATCTGAGGGACCGAGCATTAATTATTAGACTACATTACCCAAACAGTGGAAACCTTGTGAATTACTTAACTTTTAGGTGCAGATAGATTTCTGGAGTTAGGTCTTTAACTTTGGATTCAATGATATCAATATTATCCTATATACAAATTTCCTAATGCAGTACAGTCAATAGAATAAAATGAGCAGACAACCCCTAACTATAACATCAAGATCTAAGAAGCATGGAAATATTCTTTGCATGCAGTCAATGGTGGTTTAACCTCCAGCACCAAATATGATCTCCTGTGCACTACTAGGTATGGCCCAAAAATAGAAAGGGAGGAAGGAAGGAAGGAAGGAAGGAAGGAAGGAAGGAAGGAAGGAAGGAAGGAAGGAAGGAAGGAAGGAAGGAAGGAAGGAAGGAAGGAAGGAAGGAAGGAAGGAAGGAAGGAAGGAGGGAGGGAGGGAGGGAGGGAGGGAGGGAGGGAGAGAGGGAGGGAGGGAGGGAGAGAGGGAGGGAGGGAGAAAAAGGGAAGGGAAGGGACGTGAAGGGAAGGATGGAGGGAGAGATGGATGGAGGGAGGGAGGGAGGGGGAAGAGAAGGAAGGGAGGAAGGAAAGAGGAGGAGGTGAGGGGAGAGGAGGGGGAGAGGGGTATGGAAGGGAAAGAGAGGAGAGAGGGGAGGGGAGGGGAGGGGAGGGGAGGGGAGGGGAGGGGAGGGAAGGCAAGAGAAGGGAAGGGAAGAGAAGGGAAGGGAAGGGAAGGGGAGGGGAGGGGAGGGGAGGGGAGGGGAGGGGAGGGGAGGGGAGGGGGGAAGGGAGGGGAGGGGAGGGGGGAAGGGAGGGGAGGGGAGGGGGGAAGGGAGGGGAAGGGAAGGGGGGAAGGGAGGGGAAGGGAAGGGGGAAGGGAAGGGAAGGGAAGGGGGAAGGGAAGGGAAGGGAAGGGAAGGGTGCACCTTGAATTGATGATTATGCCATGCATTTCAGAAAGTATGCTTGATATCCCCAGTCCCTACTTTCATTGACTAGGCTGTTTTAATAGCATTTTCCTATTCTTCCCTTCTTGGTTTGCCATACGACGGGGCGGCCTGTGGTGTGTGGGATGGTGCTCAGTGACACGAGGGACACCAGGATCAAACTCCGCAGGCAAGGCAGGCACCCTACCCCTGAGCCATGATCTGTGTTGGCCCCAGATTAGATTTTATTTCATCCTATTTTATTTTGTTTGAGGGTCACACTGGACAGTGCTCTTGACTTTGTACTCATGAATCATTCTTGGCAATGCTTGGGGCACCATCTAAGGTGCTGCAAATCAAACGCAGGTCAGAAGAAGGCAAGGTGAATACCTTTCCTGCTCTACTATCTCACTGGCCCCAAAAATAAATTTTAAATTTTAGTACAGTGGGGAGGGAGCTGGCCTTGCACACGGCTGACCTGGGTTTGATCCCCTGCATCCCATATGGTCCCCTGAGCACCGCCAGGAGTAATTCCTGAGTGCAGAGCCAGGAGTAACCCCTGAGCATCGCCAGGTGTGACCCAAAAAGAAAAAAAATAAGACCTTTATTAATAGGTGTTTGCAGTTTGTTGACTTTTTTAATTCGAGTTGTAAATTTTTTATTGCGAATTAAAAATGAGGTTCTTAAAAATCTCAACTTGACCAGATGTGAAACAATTTAAAAACCCTTAGAGGTATGTTGAGAAAAAACAAATTTCTTTTTTCTTCTTTTTAAAAATCACGCTTGCAAGACTAAATTTTAAATGACAAGTATAAGAGCATACAAATAAAAACATACTAAAATTATAACATTTTTAAAAATATAGCCAAAGTTGGGATGTGGGATGGAGTTCAGCAGAAGCACATTTGCCTTACATGTGCAAGGTACTGGGTTACATCCCCAGCACTGTCGTGGGGGGAAGTATATATATATATATATGTATATATATATGTACTCTATATATTCATATAGAGATATTTATATGTATAGTCATATAGAGAGGCGTGTGTGCAGGTTTTATGTTTCAGTAATTTCATCCATTTCTTCTATGCTGTCCTATTTGTTTGCATGTAATTGTTAATGGCAGAGTCTCTTGCCCCCACACCTGGCTGTCTTCACCGGGGCCCCTTGGAGGGGGTGGGCTGAGTTTCCCTCCCCACCCAGAGCAGAAGCCCTGAAGTCAAAGACCTCTGGAGCCTAGCCACAGCCATGTTCAAGGCCACTCTCCACATGCTCAGACGAACCTCACACATGAAGAAACAGGCAGAGGAACCCAGGTATGCGGGACCCAGGACTGAGATCTCCAAGCCTGCTCAGGTCGGGACTGGGCCTCTTCCTTCCGGATTCCCCATTTTCCAGTAGCCAGGCAGTCACACCCAGCAACTGCCCCTGGCGCCATGTAATCCCATCAACGGCCAACATCCAGAGACTATAAAACCAAGCTCCTGGAAGCAGGCGATATCTTATAGCCTAGTTCTCCCTCTCGGAGAACCTGGCAAGCTGCCAAGAGTTTCCTGCCTGCATGGGAGAGCCTGGCAAGCCCCCCCCCCCCCCGTG
The DNA here is from genome assembly GCF_027595985.1 of Sorex araneus. Taxonomy (NCBI): domain Eukaryota; kingdom Metazoa; phylum Chordata; class Mammalia; order Eulipotyphla; family Soricidae; genus Sorex; species Sorex araneus. The sequence continues at coordinate 82,083,859 of NC_073305.1, forward strand.
GCATATTCATATGCCAAAACCAGTAACAATGATGGGTCTCATTCCCCTGACCCTAAAAGAGCCTCCAATGTGGCACTGCTGGGAAGGACAAGTAAAGAGAGGCTCCTAAAATCTCAGGGCTAGGACGAATGGAGACATTACTGAGACCGCTCAAGAAAATCGATGATCAGCGGGATGATGATACTGATGATGATGATGATGGTGATACATATCTCTATATGTAACATGTACATATATAGTTAACTCTCTCTTCTCCTCAGCTCTATTCCCAAGCAACCATATCGAAGCAATGTTCTTCACTCCCATTTCCACGTTGATAAATGTGTGAACATAAATCAAGGCTAAGAGCACAGAATACCTCCAAGTGTCATTTTGTGCAGGCTGAAACTCAGGGCAAAAGCGAAGCAATTGCAGGGGTCCCCTTTATAAAAATGTTAACTTCGTATTCTAGCCCTTTTAGTATTTTTATTGCCAGGCCTGCACCTGGTGGTGCCGTGGGAGGCATGTACTGCTCATATCTGTGCAGAGCTCCACATGCCAGGCACTTGCTCTCCCAGGATCCACAACTTGAATGTGTGCTCGTGTACACACACACACACACACACACACACACTCATACTCACATACTCACACACACACCCCAACTCACATTCACTCACACTCACACACACTCAGAGTCACACACTCACACACACATGCCCACACTCACCCACACACATGCACTCACACTCACACATCACACATGCTCACACTCACACCCACTCACACACATGCCCACATTCACACACTCACCCATTCTCACTCACACACACACTCACACACACTAATGCCCACACTCACACACAGACTTACATACATGTTCACACACTCACACACACTCAAACATGCTCACACACACCAACTCACACACACTCACACTCACATTCACACACATTCACACACATGCCCACACTCACACACACTCACACACATGCTCACACTCACACACACCAACACACTCATACACTCAACTCACGCACTCACACACACACACACTCACACACAAATTGTCATGAGGCATCACATACAGCAGCCCTGAAGGATCACACTCTGCAGGTCAGAAGGGGCCATGGGGTGGAGTTTGCTGCCTCAAGTCCCTTCCTTTCTTATGGAGTAAGAATTGGGATGCACGTACACACACAGGGCAAAATATTTTAAAGCTTGGGTTCCCTGAAGGGTGAGACAGGGGGGGGGGTGCCCATCCTTTGCAGGATTCTAGAACCATTATTTGTTCACGTATCAGATCACCTTGTAAGAAACCCAGCTGGAAAATCTTCTCTCCACCCCAAACCAGTGGGGGAGGAGGGGGGAGGGGAGGCGGGCAGGTGGGGAGAGGTAAAGCTGCAGGTCCTAGTCCAGTCAATGCATTGCCAGTGAGGCTCTGGAGCCTGAGGCAGGGCTCATGGCAGAGAGACAGTGGCAGCTGAGTTGTCCCAGGAAGGCCCAGCAGGGCCCACATCTCTGGACCCTAGGCAGGACGGTGACAGACGGAATCCCTGTGCTACCAAAGGCCCAGTGCTCCACACACCCACACCCAGCCCTGGCAGCTGCCAGAGGATCAGCCCTGCTTCGGGAGTGATGTCAGAGGGGCCAGAGAGACACCTGCCATGGAGGGAGGACAGCCCCAGCTCCAAGCCCCTGAAGCAAACAGCCGTATGTGCAACCACACAACACTCCTAAACTTCGCAGAGCTGACAGCCCTGGAGAAACAGGAAAATTGAGTAGAAGCCCCCTGAGCTCAATGAGTGAAAATAATAACACCGAAGGCCTTTCTCCCACTTAACTCAGTAAATCCTCAGGCCATGACTTTAGCAATACCATTAAAAGATAAATGCTGTAATGAACAATATCAAGAAAATTTGTGCCTGCTAAGGAAGCAGCCTGGGGTGGGGATGAGGGGTTAGACTAGGGACATTGGAGGGACTAGTGTTGGAATATAGAATGCCTGAAATAACATTATGAACAACTTCGTAAATCGTGGTGTTTAAATGAAGTTTTTTAAAAAAAAAAAAAAAGACTGAAGACAAAGATCTGAGCCTCTTCTCATGCTTCTAAAGGACTTTGGTCGCCCTCGGCCCAGATAAACCCGGAGCCGCTGAGCGCGAATCGGACCCTCTGCGCCTAAAGACTTTGACTCCAAAGATGTAACACATTCGGGCATCCAGCGCAGCACCCGAGAGCGATGCATTGGGACACCAAACTGGGCTACAACTCGGTGCTGCTGGGGGTGGATTTTTTTTCCTCCCCACCCTGTCTTCCTGCATGGAAAGCGGCGGGCTGGCGGCACCATGTGGCAGGCGCCATCTTCTGATTCCAGACCCACAGGTATTCGGATTTTACTTTGGGGGCTCCCAGGAACTCATGGGAAGGGGGCGTAACCGGCACGCCCTCGGCCCAGATAAACCCGGAGCCGCTGAGCGCGCATCGGACCCTCTGCGCCTAAAGACTTTGAATTCAGAGACTTCTTACAGCAATGCACTGGGACTGTGAGCTGGGCTATGTAATTTCTGGCAGAATTTTCCCTGGACTTTATACAGAAATCCAAAACCGTGCGGACGCTGCTGCGTCCGCGCGACTTAACATTTATAATTGTCAGCAATGTGAATCGGTTCCATTTGAACAGGTCTGACTTGGGGGGGAAACTCCAAATAATAACAGTAAGTTTTTGTTGAAAAAAAAAAATAAAGGACTTTGGTTAAAAACTTTCTTTGTGCTCGGGAGCTGGAGTGATAGCACAGCGAGTAGGGCATTTACCTTGCACACGGCCAACCTGGGTTTGATTCCCAGCATCCCATATGGTCCCCTGAGCACTATCAGGAGTAATTCCTGAGTGCAGAGCCAGGAGTAACCCCTGTGCATTGCCAGGTGTGACCCAACAAAACAAAACAAAACAAAACAACTTTCTTTGTATGGGCTGGAGAGATAGTACAACAGGTAAAGTGTAAGGAGTGATCCCTGAGCATAAGATTATGTCCTGAGTACCTCCAGGTATTGGCCAAAAAAAGAAAAAAAAATTTCTTTGTGGACTGGAGTAATAATATAGGGGTTAAGTCCTTGCTTTGCACACAGATGACCTGGTTTCAATCCTCAGCACTGTATATGGTTCCCGGAGCATCACCAGGAGTTCCCTGAGCACAGAGCCAGGAGTAACCCCTGAGCATTGCTGGGTGTGGCCCATAAGCAAATTCAGAACAACAAGGAAAAAAATGTTTCTCTGCAGAAGTGCAATTTCATTCCAGATCCTGTAAAACCCGAAGTCTCTGACAAGACCGTTATTTTCTCGGAGAGATTCCTCATTAGCAAAGTGATGCCAAGTCCCAGGAAGGGTCCCTAGGCCTGAAAATGTCAGATGCTGCAAAAACAAAATAAAACAAGTGACACGGTGCCAAAAGCTTCCCTGCCATAGCTAATGACCTAAAAGTCCAGCCCTCTCTCCGCTGTCTCTTAACAGTTTCCTCGCTGATCCTACTTGTAACGACTCTACCCATCCCTTGCTACTTCACCAGGCTTTGGCCTCTTTCCTGCTTGGGGAACATTCCAGGCATACTCCAATTAGGGCCTTTGCACTGGCATTGTTTGTCCAGAATGCCCCTCACCCTCTCATGCTTTCATGACTCATTCCTCTTCATCCTTTCCATCCTCACTCAAAGGTTGCCTTCTCGAGCATCCTTTGCTGGCTAATCTTTCTAAAATCGCGGCACCCTTCCTTTTACAGATTCTTTGTCTCACTTTTCTACCTTAGATTCTCTTTTGGTCTTAAGATCACCAAGCACCTGCGCTGGGGGAATGGCACAAAGGGTTGGAGCATGTGCTTTTCATGGACCAGCCCCCGGCACCAGGTGGCTCCCTGCTGCCGGGGTGGCACAGATGGTCCCCGACATTGCCAAGTCTATTATGTTCAGGGTGACCCTTGGACTCCCAAGCACAGTTTGAACCCCTCCACCAATCCCCAGATTCTCTAGCAGTTACAGTCTTATCTGATTTTCTTATCTCTCCAGCAAGTTCAGGGACGTTGGATTCGGGGTTTGGGAGGAGAAGGAATAGAGAAGTCTGGTTTGCTCACTGTTGTGCTGTGAGTCCCCCAATGGTCCTGAGTGCCTGGATAAGCACTCGGTACTTACTGAATAAATGAATCATTAACAGCTTACTTACATGCACTAGCACTGCACTGTAGCACTGTCATCCCGTTGCTTATCTATTTGCTCCAGTGGGCACCAGTAACGTCTCCATTGTGAGACTTGTTACTGTTTTTGGCATATCGAATATGCCACAGGGAGCTTGCCAGGCTCTGCCGTGCAGGCAGGATACTCTTGGTAGCTTGCTGGGCTCTTCAAGAGGGACAGAGGAATCGAACTTGGGTTGGCCACATGCAAGGCAAACTCCCTACCCGCTGTGCTATCACTCCAGTCCCAAACAAAAAGATTTTTCTTTTATTTTAACAATTTTTTAACACTTTTATTTAGCATTCACACCAAAATATGGAGGCTTAAAACCAGTTTTTTCGGGCTGGGACGATAGCACAGCGGGTAGGGCATTTGCCTTGCCGACCGGGGTTCGATTCCCAGCATCCCATATGGTCCCCTGAGCACGGCCAGGAGTAACTCCTGAGTGCATGAGACAGGAGAAACCCCTGTGCATCGCTGGGTGTGACGCAAAAAAAAAAAAAAAAAAAAACAGTTTATTCAATGGAAAGCATCAGTGATCATGGGTGTGAACCCTGGGCTTATTGATGACGGGTCAAATGCTCTGTGCATTTCACATCTCATCATGGCCAGGATCCAGAAAGGTTACAAGGGTGGGACATTAGGCCTACCAAGTATACTTAGGGGGTTCAAGGTCAGAAGAAATAAAGCCCTTGTTCTAAGTGGTTTCCAGATGTAAGGGGGCTGTGTAATGCTCAGGAGAGAGGAATTGCCTCCAGCTCCTCCATGGAAAGAGGTTGGAGGGCTGGTTTGTATTCATTCCTACTGGAGTTGCTCCCCCGCCCGTCAACCAAGGCCTCACATTAAAGAGGATTTTGGGGTACTTTTTCCCCTTCTTCTCCAGCCTTTACAAGCAGGGTTCCCTCACTTCTGCCCCACTCATGGAACTCATTGCTGCTCCAGTGAAAGTCAGAGCTTTATTCCCCTGGCTGAAATATCAGTAGGTCAGTGCTGGCAACTTACACGCATTCACTACAGTCTGCTGGGAAATTGGTCTCAGTCACTAGAAGAAGAACCTTTAAGAATCTTCAACACATCCTCCTCACATCCTACCCACCCCCACCCCGCTCCTTTTTTTTTTCCCTTCACCATTCTGAATGCTATGAAATAATTTTTGGTGCTCAACAATTACTGGCTCATGAACTAATGATTTATTATTTATGTTTCTGGTCGATAAAGAGCATTTACTCTAGAGTTCTCGGTAAGATCTGGGCAGTGTACCCTGTTGGTAATTAGATTATGCCCTTGGGAGGTGTAGATGAAAGGAAACCCATCTCTGATGTCCTGTGGCAGAATCCCGAGTATAAAAAAAATCCATAGTTGACAGCCTCCTTAAGGACAACAAGAGTGCTGGCTTGTCTGTCCCCAAGAAGGTTGTGCAAACAAAGAATTGTTGCTGTGGGGATATGAGATTTTCAAGTGACCTGGGAAGCTCCGGTGAAGTGATCCTCCAGAGTAAAGCCTGAGTCTGTAAACCTGAGCCCCAAACAAGGCTAATCAATGCTTGCGCAAGGGACCCCGGGAAAGCTCTCTAAAAGGGATGTTGGATCCCCTGGGATGTTGGGCAGTTTGAGGATAATCACCTGTGACACTCCAGCTTTCCCTGGGACATCATTTTGAACAGCTGACCTTATTTCTGAGTTGAGTGGATGCCACAATTGAATTTCTGCTCAGTTGGAACCAAATTCATTCCTCGCCAGCTCCCAAGTGACTTGGCAATACTTGCTTTGAATTCTTTGTCCCACTTATGCTGAATTAATTTGGGGTCATTTTGAAGTCTGTCTCCTTCTCTCTGGAAGTAGTAAGGGGTGGGGAGCGGGGTGGTAGTGGGGCACACAAGGCCTGAGTGACTTTCTTTGATGTGTGGTGTATCTGCATTGTTTTCCACATCCCTTGAGGGCCTGTGCCCTTAATTTGGTGAAGAAGTGTTCATGGGTGTACCTCAATTTTACATTTGTGGGGCTGGAGCAGTAGTACAGTGTTTGCCTTGCACGCGGCCGATCCAGATTCAATTCCCAGAATCCCATTGGTCCCCCAAGCACCACCAGGAGTAGTTCCTGAATGTAAAGCCAGGAGTAACCCCTGTACATTGCTCGGTGTGACCCCTCCCAAAAAAGTACATCTGTGTTGAGTGACTTTAAGCCGAGGACTCTGACTTTAAGCCAAGGACTCCCCTACATCAGAGTGGCAGATGTAGGGGAGGAGAGTTTATAAAGGACTTTTGAGAGGAAAGAATCCAGGTGCTGAAGTCTGACTCTGACCACTGAATCTGACACTATAACCAGCAGGAAGAACTTAGACAAGAAATCTACCCAGTTCAGAGACATCATGCTGAAGGTGAGGCACTTGCCTTGCAGGAGGCTATAGGAGCCTTCACCCTGCTTCAAATTCCTGGCACCTCATACGGACCCCTAGGCATGGCCAGGTACAACCCCAACCACTTCCCCCAGAAGAAATAAACATACCATCAATCTCTTTCCCTCAGCTATAATTGAGACAACAGCCTCTAATTTGGAAAGTTCAAGATTATATATTTTATATAATATATAAATGCAAGGTTCCATCCCAGTGGAAAATGAGCAGGATCATTCTGTTGTACAAGAAGGGAGACATCCACGACATCAGCAACTATCGCCCAATCTGTTTTCCATTGTCTACAAGTTGTTCACTCGAGTCATCCTTAATAGGATTGTCAGAACACTAGACAAAGGACAGCCATGCGAGCAAGCTGGGTTCTGAAAAGGATTCAGCACAATCGACCATATCCACACGGTGACCAAAATCATTGAAGTTTCATGATAGTTCAAGATGCCGCTCTGTCTAACGTTCATCGATTTAAAGAAAGCCTTCGATTCTGTTGAGACTGAATGCCAAACAGGGCATTCAAACTCAATACATCAGGATCCTTTGTGAGCTGTATTAGGGATTCACCACCAGGATTTCACCATTCTACACGGAAGTGATCATCAACATAAAGAGGAGTTCGGCAAGGTGATACCATTTCACCGAAATTCTTCAGTGCCACCCTCGAGAACATCATGCAATGACTGGAATGGGACAGAATGGGAGTGAAGATAGACGGCCGGCAACTACACCACCTCCTTTTCACTGATGACATTATTCTAATAACACCAAACTTTAGCCAAGCAGCACAAATGCTGCCCAACTTCGACCATGAATGTGGAAAGATCGGACTGCGACTGAATCTCAGGAAGACAATGTTCATGAAAAACAAACTAGTCCCTGACATCCCATTTGCTCTCAATGGAATAATCATCTCCAAATGCAGCAGCTATGTGTACCTGGGTCAAGAACTCAACATGAGGAACGACTTGGCTCCAGAATTGCACATGAGGATGAGAGCAGCGTGGAACGCCTTCAAGAGTGTCAAAGAAGTGGTTAAGAGGACGAAGGACTTCCAGCTTAGGCACATCTTTTCGACTCCACCATTCTTCCTGCACTAACATATGCCTCAGAGACCTGGGTCCTATGCAAACAGGATGAGAACGCTATTGGGTATCCCAAAGAGGAATCCAAAGAGCTATGCTTTGAATATCATATTTCACTCAAGTGAGAGAAGGAATCCAGAGTTCCGACCTCTGTCGATGATCAAGAATCAGGGAAGCTGTCTTGTTTGCCAAAGCATCAAAAATCAGATGGGCTGGACAAGTAATGAGATTTAGAGACGACCTCTGGACTAGAGCTGTTACCGACTGGATTCCATGGGACGTCAAAAGACCACGTGGCCGCCCACCTACAAGATGGTCAGATTTCTTCATCAAAACCCTGAACAAATAGTTTGAGGCTCTTCATGTTCCTTGACCAAGCAGGTACCATTGGGCTGCACTAGCACACGACAGGGACGAATGGAGATGTTACTGGTGCCCGCTCGAGCAAATGGAAGATCAATGGGATGACAAGTGATACGAGTGATAAAATATATAATCATATATATAACATAAAAAATCATGGCCCTCCTTGCCACAGTGGCAGGGTGGGGTGGGGGGGATATGGGATTGGGGAGGGTGGGAGGGACACTGGGTTTACGGGTGGTGGAGAATGGGCACTGGTGAAGGGATGGGTTCCCGAACTTTGTATGAGGGAAGTATAAGCACAAAAGTGTATAAATCTGTAACTGTACCCTCACGGTGATTCTCTAATTAAAAATAAATAAATTTAAAAAAAAAATAAAAAAAAATAAAAACAAACAAATAACAAACAAAAAAACCTTCTCGAAAATAGGCTAACAATTTCCTAGGACTGGAGATTCACAGAGTAATGAAGAACAATAGCTAAGTATAAGGTGTTCTTCGATGGTAATAAAATATTTTAAAATTAGTATGCTCCAACTATATTAATAAGTTGAATGCTTAAATGGTAAATTTGTATAATATGAAAATTATTTTAAAATAATGTTGTCATTTAAGAAAAAAGTTGCTTTAACTCTATGTGGAATATAGATTAAAGGATACAAAGAAAGATTTAAAAGAAAGTAGTTAGGAGGTAATTGTGGTACTATAGGTAGAGAAGATTTAGCTGGGACCAAGATATTAATGTAGAGTTTGAAAAGGTAGATTTAAAAGTGATCTCAACAAAAAACTCACTATTATTGATATTTTTGTTGAAATATTGAATGTAATCAAAGTAAAGTGAAAGTAAAGTGAAATTTACCAGTTACACAGACAGGGGGGTGGGGGCTGGGGAGGTGGGGGTAGGGGGGAGGTATACTGTGATTCTTGGTGGTGGAATATGTGCGCTGGTGAAGGGATGGGTGTTCGAGCATTGTATAACTGAGAGTTAAACCTGAAAGCCTTGTAACTTTCCACATGGTGATTCAATAAAAGAATAAATTAAAAATAAATAAATAAATAAATAAATAAAATCATGGCCTATAGCCTATATTGTTACTCTCAGTAATAAAAAACATGATTATACTCTTTTCAGTGTTTTATTAAGCCCATGGTTCTAGAAATTCATGATTCAGAAAGAAAAGCCTCACACATGGATACATGAAAGAGCAGAAGGAAACAAGGCATGGGGAGGAAAGGGAATAAATCCAATCCTTCTCAGGTTCTTCCAGAAAGTCAAAGAAACAGAATTCTCCCAAGTAATTTTTACAAGGCAAATATTACCCTGATAATAAAAATATATGTATGTATATATGTGTGTGTGTATATGTGTGTGTCTTGTCCCTGCACTGTCTTCAATGGGGCCTCTCAGAGGGGAGGAGTAGAGTTTCTCTCCCCTCCCCATCAGAGCCCCAGCAGCCAAAGACCTTCAGAACCCAGCTACAGCCATGCTCAACATGTTTGGATGAGCCTCAAGCATGAAGGTACCAGACCCTTCATGGGCAAAGGAACCCAGGTGTGCGGGACCGCAAGAAGTAATTCCTGAGTGCAGAGCCCGGAGTAACCCCTGTGCATAGCCTGGTGTGACACAAAAAGCAAAAAATAAAAAAATAAAAATAAATTCTTAATAAAACGGAAATAGAGTTAAGTATCACTAAAGCCATATACTACAACCTACAGCTAATAACATACTCAATGGTGAAAAACTAAAAGCTTTCCCTGTAAAATCAAGCCCAAGACAAGACTGCCCACTCTCACCACTATTATTCAACACAGCACTGGATGTCGTTGCCATAGTTATTAGATAAGAAAGTGATATCAAGGACCAGAATAATAGTACAGCAGCTGACGTTGCACCAGCTGACCCGGGTTGGATTTCCAGCAACCCATATGTTCCTCCAAGCACTGCCAGGAGTAATTCCTGAGTGCAAAAGCCATGAGTAAGCCCTGAATATCTCTGGGTGTGACCCAAAATGTCAGAGAGAGAGAGCAAGAAAGAGAGAGACAGAGACAGAGACAGACAGAGAGATTAAAGGATTTTAATTAGAAAAGAAGTCAAACTATCAGATGACATATGTCATGTCAGATGACTTAGAAATGCCTAAAGACACTACAGAAAAGTTCTGAGAAACAGAAAATTGCAGAGAGATATGACAGACTATAAAACCAACATACAGTAATCCATGGCTTTTCTATATTGCAAACAATAAATAGAAAAGATAGAAAAAAATTAAAATTTCATTCACAGTTGAACCTCAAAAACTAAATTAAGTATCTAAGTATCTGGGAATCAGCTTTTTTCTCTCTCTTTTTCTTTCACTTATTTTTTTAAAAATGTTTAAATCTGAGAATCAGCTTAACAAAAAGGTGAAACACGTATATAAAAACCAAAACCCTATAAACTACTACTAAAATAAAAAAAAAGAAGACAAAAAAGATCAGAAACAAGTTCCCTGTTCATAGATGGAAGAGTTAATATTATCAAACTGACAATACTATGTAACACAATTACAGAGTCTAAGTAATCCCTATAAAAATACCTCAGAGCAGGGGCTGGAGCGATAGCACAGCAGGTAGGATGTTTGGCTTGCACGCAGCCTACCTGGGTTCGATTCCCAGCATCCCATATGGTCCCCCTAGCACTGCTAGGGGTAGTTCCTGAGTGCATGAGCAAGGAGTAACCCCTGAACATCACGGCGTGTGACCCAAAAAGAAAAAAAAATACCTGAGAGCTAGAGATAATTTAGTGGGTATACTTCCTTGCATGCAGCTGACCCAACTTCACTCCCCAGCATCTCAGATGGTCCCCTAGGTCCAAAGGCAGGAGTAAACCCTGAGCACTGTCATATGTGGCCCAAAACCACCACAACTAAATATCTATGACATATTTCAGATACATAGACCAAATTATATTGAAATTTATATTAACTAATTAAAAAACACAAATATCTATAGCAATCCTAGGAGGGGAAAAAATGGGAACCTCTCCTTCTCCAACTTTAAATTATATATACAAACAATTTTATAAAGAATCAAGATGGTGGGGACATGAAATAAGGAGAGATTCTCAGACCAGTGAAATATAATTAAAAGCCAAGGAACAGATATTCAGGTATATGAACAGCTAATCTTTGACAAAGGAGCAAAGAGTATGAAGTGGAGCAAGGAAAGTCTCTTCAACAAATGTTGCTAGGAAAATTGGTTTGTCACATGCTTCTTTGAAAAAAATGAACTCAGGGATGGGAAATATAGTACAGAGGTTAGGGCACTTAACTTGCATGTGGTCAACTAGGGTTCATTCCCCAGAACTTTATATGGTTCCCTGATCCCCACCAGGAGTGATCCAGAAGTGCAGAGTAAGGAATAAGCCCTGAATATCACCAGATGTGGCCCAAAAACCGAAAAGGGAGGGGGGGAGAAGATTCTTATAATTCTGACACCATGCACTAAAGTCAATTCAAAAGAATTACAGACCTCAATATCAAACCTGAATGTGTACATTAAGGAAAACACAGGAACAACCCTTCATGACATTGAATCTAGAGGTAAGTTCAATGACCCTGTGCAACAGGTAAACAAATGGGACTACATCAAATTAAGGAAATTTTGCACTAGAGCCAGAGTGAGAGCACAAAACCAGGATTTAAGTCCTGAGCACCATCAGGTGTGGTGTGTGTCCTCTCCAAAAAAAAGAAGGAAGGCCCTTGGCACCAACTTGCCACAGCAACCAGCAGTGAAGAATCCGGGCCGGCAGGCACCGCAAGCCAGAGAATGAATGCTCCAGACCCCAGATCAGGCCAACAACACCGGGGTACCAGACAGAGAGGTGCAGCCAACCGGCCTTCTCCAGATGGAGTCCCAGTGACACTGAGCTTCTACTAAAACAGCTCCAGTATGTGGGACTGGGATATCTCTCCAAACTGTGTAAGTGGCCACGCGACCTTTTCTGATATACAAAAAATACACTCAGGAATGGCTCTGCCACCACTGAGCGTCCATGATCCCAGAGGCACAGAAAGCAATCTCGGAATGCAGAGGCTGCTGGCAGATATACTCCTGGACTGTGAACTAAGCTACGTCCCCGTGCAGCCCTGGAAGGGGAAGCGTGTCCGTCCCTTGGCCTTTTCCCCTTTGTGGCAGGATGGCGACCGCCACCATTCAGAACCAATTGAACAGAAAGGTAGGAGCTTGCAGTGGTGGGTCGTATGGGAATCTTGCGATAGAGAGGGCAGAACCGGCCCTGCCTCCTGCCCAAATGAGTCCCCAAACGGTCGCCCACGAACAGCTCCTCCACTCCTGAACAGCCATGATCCCAGAGGCACACAAACCAATCTCGAAATGCAGCGGCTGCTGGCAGAAATACCTCTGGACTTAATACCAGAATCCCAAAACTGGGCGGCCACTTTCACAACTGTGCAACATCATATGCCTATTGTTATCAACAATAGAAAACATACGATCTAATGATGCCATTCTGACAGGTCTGACTGTTGGGGGAAAATCTCCAAATAATGATGGTGAGTATTATGTCAAAAATTGAATATAATCAAAGTAAGGAGAGAGCAAAGTGAAAATCATCTGCCATACAGGCAGAGGGGGAGTGGGAGGGGAGGTATGCTGGGGTTCTTGGTGGTGGAACATGTGCACTGGTGAAGGTGTTTGATCAATAGTATGGTGCTTGATAATAGTATGACTGAGACTTGATCCTAAAAGCCCTGTAACTGTTCTCACAGTGACTCAATTAAAAAAATTAACTATTTTTTAAAAAAATTTTAAATAAAAATTTTTAAAAAGGAGGAAGGAAGGAAGGAAGGAAGGGAGGGAGGGAGGGAGGGAGAGAGGAAGGAAGGAAGGAAGGAAGGAAGGAAGAAGGAAGGAAGGAAGGAAGGAAGGAAGGAAGGAAGGAAGGAAGGAAGGAAGGAAGGAAGGAAGGAAGGAAGGAAGGAAGGAAGGAAGGAGTGAGTAACCCCTCACTGTGCATCACCAGATGTGACCCAACAAGCAAAAAAAAAAATCAACATCAAAAGAATTTATAACCCCATAAGAAAAATGGGGAGAAGAGATGAGTAGACACTTTCTTAAAGCTGACATACAGCTGGCCAATAGGCATATAAAAAACAAAGCAAAGCAAAAACCTCCCAACATTTATCCTCAGGAAAATGCAAATCAAAATAACAATGAGATAGCATCTCACACTTGTGAAAACAGCACACATCACTAAGATTAAAAAAAACAACAACAGGTGTTGTTGTGGATGTAGGAAAACAGAAACTATCATCCACTGCCAGTGGGAACGTCAACCAGTTCAATCTCCTTGTGAAACAACATGAACACTTCTCAAAACACACACAAAAAACCAAAAATATATTGAACCTCCATGTGACCCTGCAATTCCACTTCTCGGCATCTATCCCAAAGGTCACAAAATGCTATTTCAAAAAAACATTTGTGCTCGTGTTTGTTACAACACTAGCCAAAATCTAGAAACAACCTGAGTGTTCAAGAACAGATGATTGAATTTTTGAAAAAAATACCCCAAAAAGCCCAAAATACTAGGTACATATACAATGGAATACCACTCAGCTATAAGAAAAAAAGAAAATCATGCAATTTGCCACTTCCTGGATGGAACTGAAGGTATCATGCTGAGTTAAGTCAGCCCCCAAAGAGACAAATGGCTATAGAATGATTTCTCCCTTGTGTGGCATATAGAGAAACACAATAAGGGAATAACAAGCAGTCAAGGACAAAAGAACCAGTTTATAGAACTGGATTTACCAAGGGTGGGGCACAGATGGCTGAGATGGGACCCTAGGACAAAGGTGGAGGAAAACAGACTCTCTGCTGGATGGGGTAGTGTTGAAAGGGTGTATACAAGAAACCCTACCATTAGCAGTATTGGAGATCATAATGCTTAAAATAATTTTTTTTAATTTTTATTTTTTCTATTAAGCAACCTGATTCGCAAAATTGCCCATAATAGAGTTTCAGACATACAATGATCCAGCACAAATCCTACCTCCAGTGTCAACTTCTCTCGACCCACCCCAGGGCTCCTCCACCCACCACCAGTCTGTCTTCTTACCAGGCACCTTTTAAGTTTGGTTGCTGTAGTTTGGGACTCACGCCTAGTCACTGTCACTGTCATACCATTGTTCGTTGATTTACTCGAGCGGGCAACAGTAATGTCTCTATTCCTCCCAGACCTGAGATTTTAGCAGCCTCTCCTTACTCGTCTTTCCCAACAATTGGAGGCTCTTTCAGGGTCAGGAGAATGAGACCTATCGTTACTGTTTTTGGCATATCAAATATACCATGGGTAGCTTGCCAGGCTCTGGCATTTTGCTTATTTGTTTGTTTTTAATTTTTTATTAGTGAATCACCATGAGGTACAGTTACAGACTTACAAATGTTCGTGCTTGCGTTTCAGTCATACAACGATCGAGTACCCATCCCCCCACCAGTGCCCATTCTCCACCACCAATGCTCCAAGTATCCCTCCCACCACTCCCACCCCAACCCCACCCCACCCCACTGCTGTGGCAGGGCATTCCCTTTTGTTCTCTCTCTCGTTTTGGGTGTTATGGTTTGCAATAGAAGTATAGAGTGGCCATCATGTTCGGTCTATAGTCGACTTCTGGCATGCATCTCCCAACCCTAGTGGGCCCTCCAAATACCCTTGACTTGGTGTTCCCTTCTCTATCTGAACTGCCTTTTCCCCCAGCATGTGAGGCCGGCTTCCAAGACATGGAGCAATCCTCCTGGTACTCATCTCTACTATTCTTGGGTGTTAGTCTCCTATTCTGTTACTTTATATTCCACAGATGAGTGCAATCTTTCTATGTCTGCCCCTCTCTTTCTGACTCATTTCACTTAACAGGATACTTTCCATGCATGTTAGCTCTAAGGTTTAGTATCTGCATAGACCTCACCTCTTCACCACTCATGTGCCTGAGGCCCCTGCTCTCTGCACCTCTAAATTCCCATCTGCCTCTTTTTCACTCCCCCCCTCAATTTCTTTCTTTACTTATATTTATCATTTCTATACTTAGGGTCCCCCAAAGGGATTACAAATTCTGTGAGTAGTGAGGAGGCAAGCACTGCAGCTTCCTAGAGACGAGTTTCCCCATCAATTACCATCCAAGCTTCAGAGCTCTCAGAATTAGAACATGCAGGGGCTGGAGCAATAGCACAGCAGGTAGGGCTTTTGCCTTGCACGCGGCCGACCCGGGTTCGATTCCCAGCATCCCATATGGTCCCCTGGGCACCGCCAGGGGTGATTCCTGAGTGCAGAGCCAGGAGTAATCCCTGTGAATCACCAGGTATGACCCAAAAAGCAAAAAAAAAAAAAGAATTAGAACATGCAGCATGTCTTGTTCACTCTGCATGGGTTGACATGCTGTAAATTCTGCCATATCCCAGCATGAGAGTAAAATACTAATTAGAAGCTGGTTGACTCGGAGATGAGATGTGACTTCTGACTCCTGCTTGAGAACCTCATGATGGCCACACCATTGAGTAACTACAAGAAAGAGGGCATTTTCCCCTCACTCAAGGGTGTTACAATTAAAAGACAGGGAAAGTCATGTCCAAGGTTTGAGAAAGTCTAATTTGTTAATAGAAACTGCCTCTAGGTGTTAGAATAATGTCTCCAAGTATATGTGATAATAGTAGCACTGTAGCACTGTCATCCCATTGTTCATTGGTTTGCTCAAGCGGGCACCAGTAATGTCTCTATTATGAGACTTCTTGTTATTGTCTTTGGCATATTGACTACGCCATGGGTAGCTTGCCAGGCTCTGTTGTGTGGGCAGGATACTCTCGGTAGCTTTCCGGGCTCTTCAAGAGAGCCAGAGGAATCAAACCCGGGTCGGCCGCGTGCAAAGTAAATGCCCTACCTGCTGTGCCATACCTATATATAACCATGTCTGTGTCCATGTAAGTGGTAGGGATGTACGTAATGCATATCAATGTCATTTTACATACAATAGAGCAACCATCCTCACTGACCAATATATTTAATCCCTAAGATACAACTTTTCACCCATGTGAAGTTCCCTAAGGTTGGGGACCCTCTCAATATAAAACCAGCATATGTGAACCCCACCCACCCATGGCTGTGCAGAGATGCAGGAAGCAAGTGGCATGTGAGGGACAGGAGATATTTAAGGCACAGGCTGTCATCCTTAAGTGAACATTTCTGGTTTACAGCCTTGATGATGCGGATATTTTCACCCCTTTAGTTCTAGGCTGCCATACCCTGTTCTCCCCCAGGGAGCACACACCCTAAGAATAAGGCTGGCTTCGTCCAAGAAAAACAGTCCTTGGTGGCCTCTTTCTCTCTTCTCACCGGGGGGGAAGCAGAGAACCTCCGTTTGCCTGCTATTCATCCTTTGGAATGTGCTCACACGTTCATTTTGCTGAGACCCCTATATGGCAGTTAAAAATAAATTCTGCCCGAGTAACACCACTCTCACTTTTAAAGACCGTTTCTGGTCAGTGCTTGAATCAGATGATTGTATAACACATTCTGTCCATGCCCTGTGAATATTGCTGGCTTGTTTTTAATTAATGACCATTTTTTAATGATTTCAGACAGATAGGACTATCTCCTCTATAAACTGTTTATGATGCCAAGATTTCAAATCAAAATTTCTCCTCCCAGGCAGCGTTTGGCAAACCATATTATTTTTCCCCATTCAAGGTGAGGTTCTGTTGGCTGGGCTTGCAAAGTATGGTAGAAATGCTGTTCCCTTTCTATGGAGGGAGAGTAACAGATGGAGGGGAAGGTGGAGCTGCTAGAATAAAGTGGGTTGGGTATCTGCCAGTGCACAGCCCACCC